>NC_063196.1:18039503-18282003 GCF_017589495.1 Alosa alosa
CAAATATTATGCAGGTCTGTTATAACAGAAGCAGGTGCATGGAGTTTCTGATGAGTGGGCACCCGGGCTTGTCTGAGAAACTCCTGATCAGGTGGATAACTACCAAACACTCTGTCCTAATTACGACAGGGTTATGGCAGGACACCGATGTCCAGACTTCTGGAGCTCGAACTTGTTAGCATAGAGAAAAGGAAGAAGGACTTTTTTGTGTCAAACAGAATAATGTGCACCTCATGATGCTACACTGTCGGATTTCAGAGGGGAAAAAAAACCCTTTTGTTTTCTCTCTTTTTTGTGCAAGGGTTTTACGTCACACGGATCATCATCAAGGTTGCGAGTATGAAAAAGAACTCTGTCGCCTCTATCTCTTCCCCACAAAGAAGCCATTGGCATTAATCTCTTCCAGTGGCCAGGTGCCGTGGGCAGACACACTTCCCTGGACTTAGCGATAATGCAAAATCAGTGTCAGGAACAGCGCCAAAGGACAATGAACGTCTTTATGTGGCTAGAGAAGCTGTTTCTTTCAACCCTGTTCCCATTCACTGTCGGTTTAGAACTTTTATTCTTTTTAAGCTTTAATGGATTAACATGACATGAGAAACGCACTTTAAAAAACAAAAAAAAAATGTATTGAATTGAATTAGAGATATGATGATGAACAACAAATCCTTGTTGCGAATGAGATGAGAAAGTTTTGAGGAAGATTCCGGAAACACTGGGGTTAAAATTGGATGTCTATGCCGAGGCTTATGTAAGAGGATGTGAGGGCTCATGCATTGGTAGTTCTCTCACACAATCAGCTGTTGGCAAGAGACCTGGGACATTTGTTGCCATGGCGCTTAGGGCCTGAAACTTTGTTGAATTTCGCCTGTCCCTCAGACGTCTCACGCATTGTCCTCTGCTCTGCCCTCTCCTTTGAGCCTCTAGGTCGCATCTTAAACGGCGATGTACTCAATCTTGGCTCGACGACAATGGCCACCACGATCAGAGAGCAGAACAAATTTAAGCTGGCACGTTGAAGAAGTCTCAAAAAAAGTTGCCTTTAGATAGTACAGCAAAATTAAGTAGTTAGAAGGGACCGTGGGAGATCCCATTGCTGGATGTCCTGTTTTAAAGCTGTTCCACCCCACCATTAGAGTTTTATGAATTCCCTGGATGATATAAATCTGTTGGTAAAAAATCTACAAGGACAGTTTTATACCTCGGCGCTCTGGGGGAAAGCTAAACTCCGTCCCACGTTCTCTGAGGTTGGAGGACACCCAAATAGTGGTCCCCTTCTTTCAACCAGGGCAAGACACAGCATAGAATTATTCAGAGTAGGGGGTGGGGTGTGGTGGGAGCAAGGGCGCAATGTCAAATTTGTATGAAAAACAGCTTATTCTGGGGAGTGGTGGGGGATGTGAAACTAAACCAGATGATGGAAGCAGTGTAAGCCTGTTGAAACGTTTGATTTGGTGCGCAGGGGCCTTGCCTGAGAAAGGCGGTCAGATGCAGGGCACCTGGTGGAGGTCATGGGCAGGACTTCTGAGGGGCCCTGCGAGGTGGGTTTGGCCGAGGAGGAGATCTCACGTCCTGACGGATCCGTTGGTATGCAGTGACAGGCGACCTGAATGGAAGCTAATGACATCATGCAACTTCTGTTCTAAGCGAGAGGTCTGGAGGCCATCCAAATCCTTCCCTGCTTAAAGCCCACCAACCACCCAACCCCCATCCCTACACACACACACGCACTCACCTCAAACTCCTCTTCCCAAGACCCCACACACACACACACACACACACACACACACACACACACACACACACACACACACACACACCAGAACTCCAAACACAAACATGTGCGCTGAACGTACATCTTCCTGTGTTTCAGTAATGTCCTCCCCTAAAGGTGAATCCGTGAATAATCTTGTGTCGCATTTCCAAAGCTAGCGAGTAAAACATGCAGTAACACTGCACACTGCACCCCCCACACACACACACACACTTTTTTTCCCCTCTTTCTGCCTGCGAGCAAGCCTAAAACAAGCCCGTGCCAAAGTGAGCATGGGAATCACGTTGGCCTGTGAGATCACCTAAGACGGCCTATCCAGAGTAGTTCCAAGCTTTTCTGCTCCGCTCTACCACACTCCTCTCCTCTCAACCCTGCATTTACGGCCCTGTGTGTTTACGGGGGCGCGCAGTGCTGAATATGCATGTGGACGCAATGGGTGTCTCGGCGCTGGCATCATCTCAACCGCTGCCTCTAAATTCGCCCTTTGTACTCGGCGCCTTTGACTGAGGAGTGGATGCCTATTACATTCCTATTAAGTGCAATGGGAAACACCTGGGAAGGTGCTGGGTTGTCTGCTTACGGACCTCCGCGAGAAGAGAACTCTTCCAGGATGGAGATGGGTAGGGGTGGGGAGGGGGTGTTAAGTGGAGGTGAGGGTGAATTCTAGAAGCTGAGCTGATTGACACAGCTGACCCAAAGTCTCTCTTATCTCTCTCTCTCTCTCTCTCTCTCTCTCTGCAAGTGTCTAGTCTGTGTGTGTGTATGTGTGTACATGTATGTGTGTGCATGTGTGTGTGTGCATGTGTGTGTGTGTCTGAGGTAGAGAGGGAGAGAGAGACACAGAGAGAGAGAGAGAGAGAGAGAGAGAGAGAGAGAGAGAGAGAGAGAGAGAGAGAGAGTGCGCACTTACGAAGCACTGATGGGAAAGCAAAGTTTTGGCAAGAGTAAGTCATGTCAGCACTTCATCTCTGGCAACGCTTCTCTCAGTATCACCAAAGTTCCTTGATTACTAACAAGATAGAGCAACATAATTTATTTCTATGGCAACAAAAGGGACAGTTCCTTACCTTACATCACTAAATAAATGTTTTCTCTTATCACGCAATAAGAGCAGATAAACATAATTGTGTGCACAGTACTACTGTCTATAATCATGAATGATACCAATGAATCACTCTTTCCACGTGGAATTTATAATTTAATTAGCAAACTGGTATACAAAAATGTATGTAGGCCTACTGAAACAAATAGTTTACATTAGAATACATTATAATTTCGGCCTAAAGTGAGAGACCATGTAGACTTCAAAACCGGATTACTTGGGAACCCCTTATTTTACAGAGGCATGCTTTATATCCTGGTATTCGGTAAGGTCTGCTGTTTATTGTTATATACGGTTTCAGTATATCAATGTTAATGTTAATTTTCTCACAAACCACTTATCAGAACAACTTGGCGCTAATATCATTGGATTTCACTTGTTCATGTGATGGCTGATTGAGTGATATCTGTGTGACGAGCAGCCTACTGTGTGACGAGTAGCCTACTCCGCGAGCAATTTAGCTTAACATGTACTTGAGATTTTACTGGGGCACAGCAGCTCGGTACTGGGGCACATGCTGTGACCTGTACTGTGATCTGATTTGCACTGGTTTCCTTTGTGGACAGGTTGCGTGACATTAACATTACCAACATGTTTTCCAGTTACAGTAGGAAACAAGTATTCATGGACAATATTTTTCTATATTGATAAGCTGGAATGCTAGCCAGCTAGGCCAGAGGGGTATTCCATCAACCTCCCTAAAGGCTAAACCTGGCTTATTTCAATAAGTCTCGCTAATTTTAGTGAGAGTTCCTTTCCATTAGTGTGGTTTACATGAATCATGAATTGGTAACTATGAGAATTTATGCCACAGAACTATCCTGGTACATAACAGGTTAACTTTCAAGCTTAATCAAGCTGTGTTGCAAAAAAAAACATCAGTCGGAAAACGAGTCCAAAAAGATGGTTCCGTCAACCTGTGCTTTCATGTACTCACCTGTAACCTACAACTTCCAAGATAGAAGTTGAAACTTTTTTTTTCCAAAAGTGTCACCAAGCATTGATTTATGAAAAGTTGACATGTGTGTGGTTCTAGGAATCTTGCTACTCTGCCTCATCTGCTCTCTGTGATGGTGTAACACGTAGCATGGCATAGTCAAGGTATCGTATTTGTGCATGTGCTCAGGTTTACTTCCCACACAAAGCATTTACTTAGCTCATCGCCTTGATAATGACATTTTTAGTTATACTCTTTAATGAAAGACATGTAGGGCTGTCAGACAATTATTTTATTTAGTCACGATTAATTGCTGAATTTCTATAGTTAATCATGATTAATCACACATTTTATCACATGATTAAAATTGTATTATTTTGCATTTCTGAACAAGCAATTATTACCAGTGCATCTTGATTGGGATTCAAAAGAAAGCAAAACAAGTTACTTTATTAACTTAACTTAAGATATAGGTCTATTTGATTATTTCAAATCAAATTTCAAAAGATGCACAGCAGACCTGTATATAGATATAAACTGAAAAAAATGCTACAGCAGAAGTGCATGCACAAAATGTACAGATTTGTGCATGTGCATGTTCATTTTCCGGGGGTCAGAGGAAATGGCATCCCCCAATTGCCACAAACAGGGGCGCAGGAGGCACGGGGGACGTGGGGGATATGTCCCACGCAGTGCTGAAGAGATGGCCGTCGTCCCCCTCACTTTTGATAAGGAAAAAAGGCCTTATATACGCTAAATAAATAATAACCTATAGGGTTTGCTCTAACTATGTAAAACTCCCCATTAACAGCATCACATCACCACAACCACAGCCATCTACAGTACTGTAAGACTGCACAATCTCATATTCACTCTGTTGGATATCTGAAGCCAGTTTGTCTACTAACAACCATCATTAGAGATGCTTTTCGTTTGGAGCGGCATACTGGTAGACCATCAAAAGCATAACATTTTCGGTTTGGTTTGGGATCTAATTTACTTTTGGACTGTTTGATTATATTGCTAAATGTTGGGACTGATGGGCACTGAACTCTGGGAGATATTTGATGGTTCACTGTTATGTTTCATGCAGTTAAAAAAGTGTCGGGATTTCCACCGCTGTTTATTGCAAGACAAGGCAGCCATTCATTGAATAGGGGTTGTGCTGTAATAGAAACCTTTTTGCGTAGCCAAGTAGCCTAAATTGAGTTATTGTTTAATTATGCATGATTTAGTAGGCTACTTTTTACTAAATTCGTAGGCTGGAATGCCTTGAGTCACGCAAGAATTGCGTTAAATGTAGTAGGCTTCAGCCTCTGGCAATTAACTCGAAAGGGGCGGCAAGACAATGAGCTTGAGAACGTGTGTTGGAGACCCATAGTAGGAAAACGACTTTATTAATCCAACCAACAATATAATAAAATATTAAGAAGAGGTGTTATTTCATTGACTTAAATCGAAGCAATGTCTTCTAGCGCTGGTGGACTGATGGCAATTGTTGGTATGGTATAGGCAAATATGGGAACCTGCCTTTATTTGTCCGGCTATAAATAGAATCAATCCCGGGCATAAGTTGAGGATTTATGGTAGCCTATCTCCTGCTCAAAATGACATTAGCTGTTATGTTTATTGATAACAAACTCAACTAGCCTACTGATCAACTCGTTTTCACAGCCTAACTATAAAATACAAGTATATAGGCCTACCCAAAGTTTTTGTTCTAAGACATTTATTTCAAACATAATTTCAAGACACAAATTGGATACTTCAGTTACCTTGGTGCATAAATCCCAGAGAGTAGGCTACCACACCCCAGAGTGATGGGCCTTTCTTACGTGTTCAGTGTGGGGTATAAACAAGCTGAGAATTTAGCGGTGTCACGTCTGGCTGTCACAGACATGGGGAGCTCTTTGAAGCTTGGGATAATGTGGTACAGTTACTACAGTAACAGTATTTTATTTTACTTCTTTTGTAATATATTCTTCTTCTTATGTAATATAATATATATATATTTTTTTTCAATTTTATAAATGCTTTGTTTAAATGTTGTTGGAACAAATAGTAGTTGATTATAAAGGCAACTTTCTGTTGCAATTTTCTGTGTGTTCTGGACTGGTAACTTGTTAAGCCAACATGTTCTAACATTGCACAAATATTAACTGCAGACACATAGTGGAGAGTTGATTTGGTTTATACCAGACAATTTAGGTACTGTAGGCCTAACTAGGCTATTTGATCATGTAGTCTATGTTTGGATCATAGGCATGATTATTCATTCATGGCTTCATAAAATATCAACATCATGTTGCTTTTAGAGTATTCTACCATTGGCCCAAGTAGTGTAAAATAAATCTAAAAAAATGAAATAAAAGTAGAATTGCACATAGCAAGAAGCTGGTCTGAGGGCAGATCTGGCGTTGTGCTCATCTCACAGTTGGTCGAAAGTGGGCCAGAGGTGGCGATCCGATATCTGGAAATCTGATCTCACTATGGATTTGTGTTCACAATTTGGTCCCCCTCACTTTCAAAATATCTCCTGCGCCCCTGGCCACAAAGTTCAATGAGGGAAGAGATTTCTGTGCAAGTGTTTGTATTTCTGGGAGGAAAAGTGTGTGTGTGTGTGTGTGTGTGTGTGTGTGATGGGGGAGAGCGAGAGCATTAAAAAGAGGACGCAGGAACGACGGCAAACCCTTTCCGAAAAATAGGGGCTCGGCATGCAGTTTTTACACACAAACATCATAAAACCTTCGAACAAATTGCGTGAATTTAGCTGAGTTATGTAATGGTGCGGTTCCCCTTTGATTGTTTAAGACTTGCCAGATGATCCCATTGTGCTGGGCTTAATGAGGTGGCAGATAAAACAGGTGCTTTAGAACAAAGGTTAGAAATAATGCTTCAGGAGTGATGTCATCCAGAGAGGGAAAGAGAATGAGTATGGTGTCATTGTACATAAAATGATGTCATCACCCGCAGATGGTGGGAAAGTGAGAGACCGGTCTACTCTCTGCGATGGATATAAGAAACACATGCTCACCTGGATTTGTGTGTCTTAATGTTTGAAACGAATCAAACCTGTGTACTGTATGTGTGAGAGAGATAATAAGAGGGGGAGGGGTAAGAGACATAGAGATAGAAATAGAGAGCGAGAGGTTGCGGAGAGGGTGAACGATTTGACCCCATAAAATAAGCACGTTCCTGATTTGTCCATCATCAAACTGCGATAATTGCAAAGTGTAGAGCCTCCCAGCTGAGAAACGTATGAGAATGATCATCTGCAAGCAATTTCTGCCCTTTACCTTCATACAGTACATATCACTATGGCCAACATCATGTTTAGCCATCACAGGAACCATAGTCTATATGTTTCAAACCTTATGTACACTGGCAGTGGTTCCTCCCTGTGCAATAACTCACCTTATAAAATATCCCATTTTCAGGATAGGAGATTGAAATGAAAAACATGATCTAATCTTGAAAAATTATGCTGAGGTTAATGCCTTTTCTGTAATACATATCCAATTAGGTAGGCAGCCGTGGCCTGCTGATTAACGCTTTGGACTTGTAACCGGAGGGTTGCCGGTTCGAACCCCGACCAGTAGGCACGGCTGAAGTGCCCTTGAGCAAGGCACCTAACCCCTTACTGCTCCCCGAGCGCCGCTGTTGATGCAGGCAGCTCAGTGCGCCGGGATTAGCGTGTGCTTCACCTCACTGTTTGTACACTGTGTGCTGTGTGTGTTTCACTAATTCACGGATTGGTATAAATGCAGAGACCAAATTTCCCTCACGGGATCAAAAGAGTATATATACTTATACAATTGTGTACTGTACATCTACACTCTATGGATAATTTTAGCGTTGTTTATTTCTAGATCAACGGAATGAATGAACACGTCATGAACTTCCAGTTGTCCTGTACTTTAGTTGAAGCGTGATACTAAAATTGGATTCACTTATAAAGATATTCACTTGTAAGTGTAATAAAGACATACTCCATGTAAATGCATATGTTCAGATAAGTCTCAGTAATCCTCTTACACCTGAAAGGGGCTTTAGGTGAGGTGAAGAAATCAGGGAATATTGTAATGCAAAGAGTAGCTCCTACTAAGACCCTGCTTTCACCAGTTTATTTTGCATCATGTATAGCTCTTATGACAGCATATGCTATGCATCTTTTAACAGACAGTTTTATCCAGGATGGATTACAGTGTTCTGGACCCAGGCATAATACGTAGTTGAGTTTTGAACAGATCTAGCAAATCCAAAAACCCTGAGGAAGCCTAGCTGTTTGAGTTTTTGGCTATAAATAATTTCGACTGGAATTGATAGTGCCCCGCTGTGATGACTAAAAACATAGAGGCCATAAAGCTAAGTGGTATGACGTTGTGTCGGGGTGGAGGTGGGCTGGGAAATGACTATGTAAATGAGACCTAGAGAAGAGAGAACTTACAAAACGGATTATGGAGAGCTCCCGGTGACCAGTCTATGCCTAACCAGGCTCCGGCCCTTTCTGAAGCCGAACACTCATATCCTTGGTTACCTGAGAACACACACCTGGTTATAATTGTGTGCCCAGGTGACCAAACACAATGCATCTCCTCCCTCCTGATGAGCTGTCAAGCACGTGATTTCTAATCGAAGCCAGTGATGTGCGCAGTCAGGTGTGGAGGGCAGGAGGTCAGGGTTGGAGGGTTAGGGGGTGGGGGTGGGGTGGATGTAGTGGAGAGTGTGCCGAGCAGGATGGCCTCCGGGCATTAGGGAAACACTGGCCAGGGCTCTAGAGAAGGCTGAACGCCTCTGGTATCCCAACTGAGGTCTTGTTAGCGTGTCCCATTGGCTTCCCAGACTTTTCCAGGCTACATGCTTCTCGCCCGTTGACCTCAGATGTCCTTTGCTGGAAACCGAAGGGGGTGGGGGGTTGGGGGTGCTGCCGGTAATGCACGTGTGGCAAACCTGTTTCTCTCTCGAGTCGGAGGGGTCGAGACACTAATGTGAAATGTGCAAACATATCTTTTATGGATCCTGGCTGGGGTGTCGTCTCCCCATCCCGTCCAAGTCTCGCTGAGCCCCAGAGCAAAGCAAAGGATTTAAAGTGCTCTTTAAAAAGAACTTCCTCAAAGTACAGGCGAAAAAGAAAGATGCTGAGCGTTTGCGTCTCCTACATCCAACTGTGAAGGTGTGTTTTATTGCTGTGCCTTAATGCACAGCTCTTAAACCTAACTAGTTCTTTGGTGAGATCATTTGATTTTAATTTGTGTGATGATGCCACCATTCATACACGGGGGCATAGCCTGCACCGGTTAATCAAAGATGTTTGAAACGGCTGTAAAACTGCTTCCTTGGCAGTATGAGCTGGGACCAAGAACTGGTGCGGCAGAATCCAAAATCATTTGTTCATTAAGTTAAAAAAATTATAATAATAAACATGCTGAGATCGGCACTAATATATTTTTCTCTGTTTCGTTTTTTTGTTCTGTTTGACTTCAAGAATAATCGAATAATGAGAGAGAACAACAACTATAAAATGAAGGTCCAAGTTCTTCATCCAATGGAAAATGTCGATTCATTCCAGCCTTTTTGTTCCAACTCTGGCGCAAAAAAGTGAGAGAGAAAAAGAAAGAGAGAGAGAGAAAGAGAGCTACCCTGGTGCTCGTCCAGAGAATGGGCATTATTAAGGAATGTTTCAGCAAAAACTCCAACATTTACAGTGCCACAGTCCACTTTTGTGTGTGTGTGAAAGAGAGAGAGAGAGAGAGTGTGTGTGTGTGTGTGTGTGTGTACCCTGTGCCCCCCTCTCCCCCAACCATTTTTTAAAAATTAGACCCTTTTTTAGGAGGATATTCCACATCTCAGCTGTATCTCTGCTTGCTCAGTTATCTCTCCCAGAATAGTTTTAATCAAAATCACATTTCACATTTGGAAGGAAGACAACTTCAAAAGGTGGTGGGGCAGAGAGTCGATTAGATTCATATGTTCTTGTCAGGGATACATTAATTTGCATTTCTCTTCTCTGAGCATGACAACTTCTAACAGCGTTTTGACAGAGGACAGGACACTTGGCCCAGAATTATGGCTGAGAATGATGACTCATACACTATAAAAAGGTCTAATGCTGCTTTCTAACCCATTATACTTTTCAACACATTCAGCATAATTCTCAGGTATTCTCTAACCCTATGTAGTTGTCCATCTATAGTGTGAGTCCTTGAAACCATTGGCACATGTCTATCTCGCTCTGAAAATGGAAACAATCAAATTGGCTCAGTCTGAGCCCTGCACTATTCCAGCCAATCGAAACGTTTCTTCTAGAGCATGGAAAGGAGCAGTGACTGGCTGTTAAACACAAATATCAATCTTTTGCCAGGACAGAGGACCACACAGTTCATTAGCCAGGACAGAGGACCACACAGTTCATTAGCCAGGACAGAGGACCACACAGTTCATTAGCGTTAGTCAAGTCAGGACTGAAAAAGGCCAATAAATGAGACAGTTGTGAAACCTCAATGATATAAAATCAGATGTGACACATGTGTCTTCACCACTTCATTATAAAACTATGTATAGCACATTGGCTATTGGATACAATCATATTCCAATGCAGAGGTACTGAATTTCTCTCACCACATACAATATGTCATGTATTGTACATCATTTATCCTTTATTTTACAGGTGAGTCCCACTAACATTCAAACCTCTTTTCTAAGGGAATGCTGGTACACACACATACACACACACACACACACACACACACACTGTAGGTCTATACATTAAACATGTTATGCTGATTCAGTATGACTTAAAGTGATAGGCACAGCTATGCTATAAGCTGAAAAAAAAAATAGACCTTCACCTGTCCCACTTTAATTTGCTGTGATCTTTGCCGTCTCCATAATCTCCCTGTCTTGGATTCAAAGAATGTCCTAATTATAGCCATTTAACAGAACTTTGTGACATCTTTTGATGTATTATTACTGTCCATCCCAATTAGTTGTGCACTTGTCAACCTCATTTGCCAGTGGGCCCACCATAACACTAACTGCAGCATGTGCTGGTTTTGTGTGATCTGTTACATGTAGTAAAACGGCAAAAGTGAGAATGTCATTGGCTCTTTACACTTTATTTCAATATGTGTGCAAATCCTCTCTAAGAATGTAATGTGAAATGTTATTAGATGACCTCAATCCCTTATCTTTTTGGAGTCCAAGTGACATTAAAAATGTGCTAACTCTCTAATTGTTGCGAACCATGATCATGAGACTTCAACAATGTGTCTTTATGTATGGCATTCAGCAGGTCTCTTCCAGAGACCAATGATCAAGCTATTGTAACCTTGTAGGCTATGATGACTGCCTCTTTGCCTGACCTCGGAGTTCTGATGACAAAGATGGCCCAGGAGTGCAAGGTCAGCAGTGGCTTAAGCTGCACACGGACACTACACAGCACACAGTTTTTAGTGGCCTTTTCCACTCATTTCAGACTTAAGTTTTTTTTTTCCCTGTAGTGCATGTGGTTTAATTATCTAGACCAAAACTACGGAGGGCATGTGTACAGATAGTTTTATATTATCCAACAGCGACCTCTGGTGTTTGAAATTGATTTGGCTCTTAGTTATTTTTATTTTATTTTACTGTCAATGGTGCAGCTCCACCTCCTTATGACTTTCAAGATAAATTCTGTTGTAGCAGAGCCCGTTTACAGACATTTCTATCTAACCTGGCATTCCCTGAAATCAGTTAGTGCTATACCTGCTACTTAGCCTAGAAATCTAGACGCACCTTAACGGCAGCAAATGTAATTTGCAGCCAGGGTACCTACATCTTGATGTGGGTCTGGATCATCAGGCTACAGTACCTGCTACTAGAAGGAGGGGCCGGTTTATCAAATTTGGGAATATATAAATTTGAGACTATAGGAGGGCTAATGTATCCTAATCCAATATATTTTTGGGAGACTGTTATTCTTGATTCTTGGGGATGTTACAGTTTCTCTCAGTCACTTTGGTACATTTCTCAGATCCGAACTGAAATTTTGAAAACTACCTGTTCAATCTTCACATCATTGTGTCACTTGTGCACATAAAAAAAACAGTTTCTCATTTCTTTGAACAAGTTGCAAATGCTTTGGTACATCTATGCAAATGATTATGTACAATTCTCTGCTGTTTCCTACATTATCAACTGTCATGTTTTTTAATATGTATTATAATGGGTCTCTGTTGAATAGTCTCACCCCCACAACCTTTAGGCATCAGTTCATAGTATAAGTCTTTACATGCAAAATGGTTGAACAAGTCAAGCCATGCTCTGTCAACAAATTACAGTACGAATAGTAAAAACGTAAATGTGAATCTTGTCCAGTCTCTTGCAATCAAACTCCCACATACACTGAGGTGTAACCTACAAGGTACAATACAGTTTTTCTCAGTCGCTCATTCTCTGCTGTTTTTTACTGTAACATTATCATTTGCTTATGTCATGTCAGTCAAAATGAACTTATGAATGCTGAATAGTCGTTCCCAATAAAACTAATAGTCTTCATTTCATTGCTTGAGTCATTACATACAAAATTGTTGAACTAGTTATCAAATTCTGTCACAATGCTGTAGAATTGAAAAGAGCATACAGTAAAAATGTACGTATTCAGTGTCTTGTACTCACTTACTCACCTAATGTGTAACTTTACTGTAGTTTTCAAATGGCTGTACAAGTACTGTACAGTATAGTGCTGTCTTGAGCATGTTCAGGTAGTGTCACCGAGTTCTGACCTTTTTTGCATTGGAAAACACTGAGAGAACTGTCATAATGAAAACATGACAAAGCCATTTGACTATCTTGTTCATAAACGATGGTGTCAAGACTTCTCATTTTTATGACACTGACAGTTTCATTGACATGAATACCTGCTTTTGAGGAATGGACTATCCATTTTGAGCAAGTGACGTGCTTTTGCAGGTCATCCACTAGGTTTTGCAGTTTGCACTAATTGTTTTGATAATTGCACTAACTGCTGTGCAAATGTTAATAGTGATGTGAGAAAAGCACCAAAGCGATTGAGAAAAACTGTAGTTCAACCTCCACAACATTTAGTAATTTGTGCACATAGCATATTGCAAATGCTTTTGGACATGTATCAGTTACTTTCATACAATTCTCTGCTGTTTTATAACATTATCATTTTGTCTCCTTCCCTCAGGGAGAAGGTATACTTTTCTTAAGTGGGCCAGGTCTAATAGATACTTCAAATCATTTGTCCCATCAGCTGTTGTGTTTCTAAACAAGTTATAACAGTAAGTTAAGTTTACATTTACACTGAAAAACATAAATCGTTGGATTGCGTACATCGGTTGCACATGAACGAAATGTCTAGAATTAGTCCAGCATTTCTCTTTCTGTGTACAAAATTGATTCATGCTGTGATAATCCAATCTGATATCTGTATTCCCAATGAAAATGATTAGGCTAGGCTTACATGAAATATTAATGTAATTTCAACTTGATTGTGTTATACAGGTGACATGTACTAAGAGTTGCCATTCAGATGTACTTAGTATTGCAACATCAAGGTAAAGGAAGATAACTTTGATATTTAAGACTTAAAGTCTTAAAATGAAACATGCTGAATATGTTGTGCCACAGTGTTCAGAATCAGCTGTGTGATTATCTCAGTGTTCTTGCAAAGGCTCATGGGAACACAATGAAATGGTGACACCAAGGCATATGTTCATTTGCCTTACTGGGTCAGTCCTTAGGTGCTTCACATTGATCTTACATGATTCTGTTGGATAAATTCATTGCTGCGGCAGAACATGTCAGTTCAATGTAATAACATTGTGTTTGAAAGAAAAACATGAGTTTGTTTAATTTCATGTTTAATGTTTTAGTAACTGTGACAAACCTTCTTTCCCTTTTTCCCTTAATATATATGCTTCCCTTATGTGATTCAATTAGAAAAGTATAAGTATAAGTATATATACTCTTTTGATCCCGTGAGGGAAATTTGGTCTCTGCATTTATCCCAACCCGTGAATTAGTGAAACACACTCAGCACACAGTGAACACACAGTGAGGTGAAGCACACACTAATCCCGGCGCAGTGAGCTGCCTGCAACAACAGCGGCGCTCGGGGAGCAGTGAGGGGTTAGGTGCCTTGCTCAAGGGCACTTCAGCCATGCCTACTGGTCGGGGTGCGAACCGGCAACCCTCCGGTTACAAGTCCGAAGTGCTAACCAGTAGGCCACGGCTGCCCCCGGACCCAATCCTTATTGCTCACATAAAGCTAACACACATCCATACAATTATCCTCTAGACTTTCTTTCTGTTTGCTTTTGATTCATATATTACTTTTGTTAAAAACGGACTTCATCGTCTGCCACCTCCTTTTATGTTGTGGTCTACGAGCCGGCCATAGCAGGGACGAGACTGTTCTCTCCACAATATCCAGCTTGTCCATAACGCACGCATTTGCATTGAACAACCCTACCATCTCATCTCCATCTATGTTACCATGTCACTACCATCATGTTTTGTTATTCAAATACATTGGGGCAGGGGCGCAGGAGGCACGGGGGACGTGGGGGATATGTCCCCCGCAGTGCTGAAGAGACGGCCGTCGTCCCCCTCACTTTTGATAAGGGAAAAAAGCCTTATAGGTACACTAAATAAATAATAACCTATAGAGTTTGCGCTAACTATGTAAAACTCCCCATTAACAGCATCACATCACTAACCACAGCCATCTACAGTACTGTAAGACTGCACAATCTCATATTCACTCTGTTGGATATCTACCTGTTTTAAACCTATTTACCTGTGCAAGTTCACCGCGCACAGGCACCGACAAAGGCAAAATGTGCCGTTCCACCATATCTGTTATCACCGGCCATTGCAGAAAACGGCATCATGCCAAAAGGGGCAGAAATGTCAAAAGGGGCAGAAATCCCCTTCACCTCCAGGAACTTAAACGGTCCTCACCGACAGAAACCTCCTTCTCCAAGGGCTTGTGGAACTGTCAATCCGCAGTCAACAAAACCGACTTCATAGCTGGCTATGCCAACCACCTTTCATTGGAACTCCTTGCTCTCACTGAGACTTGGATCAAACCAGAGAACACTGCCACCCCGGCTGCACTCTCCACTAACCTTACACTATCCCACACCCTCGCCTATCTGGACGAGGGAGGCGGGACGGGCCTGCTGATCTCCAACAAATGGAAATTCACCCCGCTACTGCCTACAAACAAATATGTCTCATTCAATTCCATGCCATCACAGTGATCGCCCCCAGCAAAACTCTACGTGCTGGTCATCTACCGCCCTCCAGGCCAACTAGGCGACTTTTATTGACGAACTTGACACTCTGCTATCCTCCATCCTTGAGCATGACTGTCCGCTTCTTGTTCTCGGTGATATGAACATCCACTTAGATGCCCCAGGCTCAGCGGACTTTTTGGCCCTGGTCCACTCCTTTGACCTCGAACTGGTTCAAAGCCCACCCGACTCACAAAGCTGGCAAAGAGCTTGACTTGATCTTCACTCGGAACTGCAGCACAGACACCCTCATGGTGACGCCTCTCCATCTTTCTGACCACTTCTTCATCCAGTTCAACGTCAGCCTGACAGAACAGCCTCCGGCTCCTCAGCCGATGGTCACGTTCCGCCGCAACATCCGGAACCTGTCTCCAACGCACTTCTCCTCTGTGGTTGCCTCCGGTCTACCTCCACTCAACACCTTCTCCTCTCTGGAGGTTAATGAAGCCACTGACTCGCTCTGCTCCACACTGACCTCGTGTCTAGACGAGCTGTGCCCTCTTACCACAAGGCCAGCTCGATCCAAACATTCTCATCCATGGCTAAATGATACCCTCCGATCGCAGCGCACCAAACTCAGAGCCGCGGAGAGGAAATGGCACAAATCCAAACTAGCTGACGACCTCAAAAACTACCAGACACTTCTGACCTCCTTCTCAGCCAGCATCACTGCTGCTAAGACTGCTTTCTACAATGACAAAATCAACAGCGCTACAGACACTCGAAAACTTTTCTCAACCTTCAAATCGCTACTCAACCCTCAGCTGCCTCCTCCTCCATCCAGCCTTACTGCAGATACCCTCGCCTCATTTTTTACAAACAAAGTGGCGGCAATCAGCAGTAAATTCTCTACATGCCCACTCAACGCATCTGGCTCAGATACCGCACTCCTACAACCTCTAGGGACTGCTGGAACATCTTTTTCAGCATTCACGCCTCTCTCCGAGAATGAAGTGTCCAGACTCCTGACATGCAGCCGTCCTACCACATGCTCGCTGGACCCTATACCTACGAGCCTACTTCAGTCCATCAGCCCGACCATCGCTCCAGCTATCACACATGTGATCAATGCCTCGCTAATCTCCGGCACATTTCCAACAGCGTTCAAAATGGCCCGGGTAACACCGTTACTTAAGAAAGCTTCTCTCAACCCTGCTCAAGTCGAGAACTACCGCCCTGTCTCACTACTGCCTTTCCTATCCAAAGGCATTGAACGAGCAGTCTCCAAACAGGTCTCTGACTTCCTTTCACAGAACAACCTTCTGGATCCAAATCAGTCTGGGTTCAAAAGCGGCCACTCTACCGAAACGGCTCTGCTGTCTGTAACAGAAGCCTTAAAGAAGCCAGGGCGACCGCCGGGGTCATCAGTACTCATTCTGCTTGACTTATCGGCTGCCTTTGACACGGTTAATCACCGTATCCTTCTCTCTATACTTCGCTGACATGGGAATCTCGGTTCTGCTCTCTCCTGGTTTGAATCCTACCTCACAGGGCCGCTCGTTTAACGTATCATGGCTTGGTCAGCTATCCGCACCTCACCATCTAACCACAGGGGTCCCCCAGGGATCAGTGCTGGGCCCCCTCCTCTTTGCTATCTACACCACCTCCTTGGGACAGATTATCCGTTCGCCGCGGCTTCTCATACCACTGCTATGCAGGCGACACACAGCTCTATCTGTCCTTTCCACCTGGCGACCCCCTGGTTTCAGCACGGATCTCGGATTGCCTTTCAGACATAGCTACATGGATGAAGGCACACCACCTCCAGCTGAACCTCTCAAAGACTGAACTGCTGGTCATCCCAGCTAAACCTACCATACACCACGACATCAACATCAAATTTGACTCCCTGTCTGTTTCACCGACCAGGACTGCAAGAAATCTAGGAGTTGTTCTTGACAACCAACTAAACTTCTCGGATCATGTTGCCTCAGTCGCCCGGGCATGCCGTTTTGCACTCTACAACATCACGGAAAATCAGGACTTACTTGACTCAAGATGCTACCCAACTTCTGGTTCAGGCAATTGTCATCTCACGACTCGACTACTGCAATGCCCTCCTGACAGGTCTCCCAGCCTGCGCCCAGTGAAACCACTTCAGATGATCCAGAACGCGGCGGCGCCTGGTCTACAACCAACCCAAAAGGGCACATGTTACCCCCGCTGCTCATCCAGCTACACTGGCTACCTATGGCGGCCCGCATCAAATTCAAGTCTCTAACGCTTGCCTACAAAGTAGTCTCGGTTCTGCTCCCACCTACTTGAATGCCCTCATACAGACTTACACTACCTCCAGACCGCTCGCTCCTCTGACGAATCGACGCTAGCTCTACCACCGTGCGCTCAAGCCAATCCAAACTTTTTCTCATCTGTTGTTCCTCGTTGGTGGAACACACTGCCAGTTCCTACAAGGGCAGGGACATCCTTTTCCACTTTCAAAAACTCCTGAAGACCCAGCTCTTTAGAGAACACCTACTCTCATAGCAACACTTACAACAAGTCTTACTGATCCTAGCACTCACCAGCCGTTTTAAACTGACAAGTAACTGTTAAAACAGCACTCACCGGCCTAACTTATTCTTACTGTACTCTAATGTTTTTTGTTTTTTTAAACTGTCCTAAAATTGTGAGAATTGTTCTAAAAACGTACTGTTTACCATGTTGTTAGTCGCTTTGGTTAAAAAGCGTCAGCCAAATGTAATGTAATGTAATGTAATGTAATGTAATATCTGAAGCCAGTTTGTCTACTAACAACCATCATTAGAGATGCGTTTCGTTTGGAGCGGCATACTGGAAGGCTATCAAAAGCATAACATTTTCGGTTTGGTTTGGGATTTAATTTACTTTTTGACTGTTTGATTAAATTGCTAAATGTTGGGACTGATGGGCACTGAAATCTGGGAGATATTTGATGGTTCACTGTTATGTTTCATGCAGTTGAAAAAGTGTCGGGATTTCCACCGCTGTTTATTGCGAGACAAGGCAAGCCATTCATTGAATAGGGGTTGTGCTGTAATAGAAACCTTTTTGCGCAGCCAAGTAGCCTAAATTGAGTTATTGTTTAATTATACATGATTTAGTAGGCTACATTTTATTAAATTCGTAGGCTGGAATGCCTTGAGTCACGCAAGAATTGCGTTAAATGTAGTAGGCTTCAGCCTCTGGCAATTAGCTCGAAAGGGGCAGCAAGACAATAAGCTTGAGAACGTGTGTTGGAGACCCATGGTAGGAAAACGACTTTATTAATCCAACCAACAATATAATAAAATATTAAGAAGAGGTGTTATTTTATTGACTTAAATTAAAGCCATGTCTTCTAGTGCTGGTGGACTGATGGCAATTGTTGGTATGGTATAGGCAAATATGGGAACCTGCCTTTATTTGTCGGGCTATAAATAGAATCAATCCCGGGCATAATTTCAGGATTTATGGTAGCCTAGTCTCCTGCTTAACATGGCATTAGCTGTTATGTTTATTGATAACAAACTCAACTAGCCTACTGATCAACTCGTTTTCACTAGCCTAACTATAAAATACAAGTCTATACCCAACGTTTTTGTTCTAAGACATGTATTTCAAAAATAATTTCAAGACACAAATTGGATACTTCAGTTACCTTGGTGCATAAATCCCAGAGAGTAGGCTACCACACCCCAGAGTGATGGGCCTTTCTTACGTTCAGTGTGAGGTATAAACAAGCTGAGAATTTAGCGGTGTCACGTCTGCCTGTCACAGACGTGGGGAGCTCTTTGAAGCTTGGGATAATGTGGTACAGTTACTACAGTAACAGTATTTTATTTTACTTCTTATGTAATATTTTTTTTTTTCAATTTTATAAATGCTTTGTTTAAATGCTGTTGGAACAAATAGTAGTTGATTATAAAGGCAACTTTCTGTTGCAATTTTCTGTTTGTTCTGGACTGGTAACTTGTTAAGCCAACATGTTCTAACATTGCATAAATATTAACTGCAGACACATAGTGGGAGAGTTGATTTGGTTTATAGACAATTTAGGTACTATAGGCCTAACTAGGCTATTTGATCATGTAGTCTATGTTTGGATCATAGGCATGATGATTCATTCATGGCTTCATAAAATATCAACATCATGTTGCTTTTAGAGTATTCTACCATTGGCCCAAGTAGTGTGAAATAAATCTAAAAAAAAAAGAAAAAAAAGTAGAATTGCACATAGCAAGAAGCTGGTCTGAGGGCAGATCTGGTGTTGTGCTCATCTCACAGTTTTGACCATTTTTATCAAAAAATATTTTGAAAACAATCAATGGTATAATTTTAATATTCTGGCATGTTTAAAATATGATGGTCGAAAGTGGGCCAGAGGTGGCGATCCGATATCTGGAAATCTGATCTCACTATGGGTTTGTGTTCACATTTTGGTCCCCCTCACTTTCAAAATATCTCCTGCGCCCCTGCATTGGGGAAAGGTGGCAACATTGTGAACTTCTGTGGAGCTACCCTGAGGCCAAGTAAAACCACAATGGCACAATGTTCCTGCACACCCACAAGCAACTCAGAGAAGCCTACAGGCCCAGTTCAGAACTGAAAACAGTGTGCAGATGGGCTTTCCTGGAAGTGAAAGTGTTGTGAATCAGAATCCTTTCTGTAATTGTACTGTGTATTTCTTATGGTCATTTGTGATTTTGTGCCCATATGTACTGTATCTCTTGTGTCTTTGCTTTTGAGACCTTTTGTTTATCCCCAGGTATGAAACATCAACGTTTGTAGAAACGGTATTGGGCCTGAGGGGTATTTCACAAAGGCAGAATTAAGACATCCAAGATAAGTGATAAAGCGGGGTTTGACATAGCGTTGTCTGGTCATCCTAGCTCAACTTGTTTCACTAAATGCCAATCCAGGATGAGTAGGAGCGACTATGTCAAGCCAGGTGTAAGTAATTCAGGATGTGTGCACGTTCTCGTCTCTGCTCCAAAGTGCCCACGGTTGGAATAAAAAAGATGCGGAAAATAGCATCATTCACACAAAGTGAACAACCGCTTTTGATATAGACTAACAATGAAGTAAAGTTGTCCTTTTTGGAATGGGGAATCATTAGCCTGACGAGCCAGACCCACATTAAAATGTAGGGTCTGGGCACTCACCGTTCGCAGTGCTCAGTCCGAGGGGCGGGATAATTGTTTGTCTTTCAAATTCTCTCTGCACGCAATAGACCTCTCCAGAATAAGTCCCGCCTCCGTAACTTCCATATCCATCCAACTTCCGGGCGTCGATTGTCTATGGGAAATAACATGGCGTTTCGAAATATCATACCATACCGGTAAATCTGTAGGTAGTGAAGTAGAAAAAGCTGGTGGGCAGATTGGCCTACACACTTCTGCCATCTAGTTTCCACTGGATTTTTTGATTGTCGGTGCCGTTTAAGTAGTATACTATAGACTATACTACTTAAATGGCACCGAAAATAAAAATCCAGTGGAAACTAGATGGCAGAAGGTGTGTAATAATCTGCCAGCAGCTTTTCTACTTTGTCACCTACAGTTTTGACAGGTACGATCTTTCAAAACGCCATGTTATTTCCCATAGACATTTGACGACCGAAGGTTGGATGGATACGGAAGTTAGGAGGCGGGACTTATTCTGGAGAGGTCTATAGAGCATCACAGTCCTGCCCATAGCCGATTCCGGAAGTAAGAATTCAATGCAATTTCTCCATTGACAATTGAGGTATAAGCCATAAAAACGTAACCATACATGGTAGACTTAAAACCAGCTACGGCTGTACTAAGCGATTGTATATGCTCATATAGAGGGCGAAAATATAAGGGGCACTAACCTTGTTTTGAGATAAATGTCTTTTAATCGCGATGTCTTGGATAAGTACTTCATTACCCACAATCCTGAACAATCCCACAATCCCACAGTGATGCCTCTGATTGGTGGAAAGGCCGTTATGAATATTGATGGACTACCTTTGTTCAAAAGCAGCAATCAGCAGTTCTGGCCCATTCTAGGCTTGGTAGAGGAAGACAAAACAAAGCAACCATTTGTCATTGCTTTATATCTTGGGTCTAAAAAACTAGCGAATGTCAATCTGTTCCTGGAAACATTTGTGAATGAATATGGAAAGCTTAAATTAGAGGGTGTGGATGTTATTGGCAAATGTATAGATATTAAAATTTCTAATTTTGTTTGTGATGCAAGGGCTTTCGTGAAAAACATTAAAGCCCACAATGCATACCATGGCTGTGATGCATACAGGAGGGAGTGTGGGCCGAAAATCGCATGACTTTTCCTGAAGTCGATTCACCTTTACGGACAGATGCGTCTTTTATTAATAAAGATGATGAGTTTCACCATAAAGGGACCAGTGTGTTGATAGAGGTTGGAATTGGTATGGTCTCCCAATTTCCATTAGATTTTATGCACCTTGTTTGTCTTGGGGTTATGAGAAAGTTGATTGGGTTTTGGATGAGGGGACCGCTTCCTACTCGTTTAGTGCTCATCAGATAGGCCTAATTATGACCACCGCGCAGCGAATATCTCGAGAACCGTAAGGTTTAGGAGGACCATTTTTTTTTTGTATGTTGATCTCAAGGGGCCATGTCAACCCATTCCATAACCACTCATTTCATGTATAGCGCCACCTAGTTAAACACAAAAAGTAAAAATGAGGTGTTGTAATCACAGGTATCTGTGACCTAACATAGTCAAAACTGCACGAAATTGGAAGTGTAGGATCATTATGACACCCTCTGAATGCACGCCAAGTTTAGGTGGAATTCCGTTCATGGGGGCCACACAATAAATTAATTTATGTTACTATACACCAACTGGCCTGTAGGTGGCGGAGACAGTTTTCTGTGAATATCTCGAGAACCATAGGGCCTAGGAGGTCCACCTTTTTTTTTATATGTTGGTCTTAAGGGGGCATGTCAACCCATCCCATTACCATTTATTTCATGTATAGCGCCACCTACTGTAGCTAAAAATTAAAAAGCAAAAAATTAGGTGTTTTCATCACAATATCTCTGGCTGACATGGTCAAAACTGCACAAAATTGAAAGTGTAGGATCATTATGACACCCTCGAATGCATGCCAAGTTTTGTGAACTTTCGTTCATGGGGGCCTTACAATAAAATAATTTATATGTACATTTAGTGACCGTACACCAACAAGGATTCGGGACACTGAAAGACCGGGGTACACGAAACTTGGTGGGCATGTAACCCCACATGGATAGCATGGAACCATCGTTTTTCGTTTTCATCTGTAGCCCCCCCCCCCGCTGTACTGGGAGGGTAGGGCAGACACAGTTTTCTGTGAATATCTTGAGAACCGTAGGGCCTAGGATGACCCATTTTTTCCGTATGTTTGCCTCCAGGGGTCATGTTAACCCATTCCATGTGCACACATGTGCATAAACAGATACACACGCACACACATACATTCACAGTAATCATACGTATGACACATACTCACACAGTAGACACATGTACGCATGCATGCACATGCACAAACACACATACGCAGGCAAACACACAAGCACGCACACACACACACACCCATAAACATAAACATGTACACGCACACATGCACACAATTCAAGAATTTCTCAGAATTATGAACAGGCAAGATGGGGGTGGGGTTGTATAAAATCAATTTTACATGTGAAATCTATGAACTAATCATGTTTTGGTACGAGTAGCAGATGCCAGTGAGAGTTGAGTGTGGATAATGCAATTTAGTGAGACAGTTAGAATCATATAGGCCTTTCAGCGTGATTTATTTTTGTGGAAAAAGTGTGCTGGACTGGGCGGCGGTCATATTTTGTACCGCTCTGCGGTACATCTAGTTTCTGCAGCTCTTGTGTCCTTTGCAATGACACTCCCCAGAGAGTTTGCACGGAAAGGGTGATCACCTGTTGAGGTAGATACAGTAGGTGGAAAGCGACAGAGTTCAGAACTTTTTCTCCTGTACACTGGTCCAGTGGCACTGAAAGACCATCTGCCGAATGTTCTATACCACAATTTTATGCTTCTGCATGTAGCCATTAGAATTTTATGCTGCCCCTCACTGTACCTCCAGTACTGTGATTTTGCTGAAAAGTTACTGATCACATTTGTTGAGCATTTTCAATCTGTTATGACGTACGGTAATTACGTTGTGTATAACATACAAAGGCTGACACATCGTGTCAATGATGCAAGGCAGTTTGGTGCGCTGCATAATTTCTCAGCTTTCCCATTTGAGAACTTCCTCTACACAATTAAAAAAAATGATTAGGACATTAGGGTAGGGCCCAGCCCCTTCAACCGATCATCAGGAGATTGTCAAAAAAAGCAAGTGTCAGAGCGAAAAAAAGGGTTTTCCAGGATGGTTTTTACCAGGAACATAAGAATGGGCCTCTTCCATACAATGTGACGCAATTTACACAATATAAGCAATATATTAAATGGTGGAACTTTGATTAGTTTATCAGAGGGAGACAACTACATTCTGTTCAATGGAGACATTCATATAGTTAAAAATATTTTAAAAGACAAGGAAGCATCACATTTAGTCTGTCTTAAATTCCGAAACAAATCATCTTTTTTACCTACCCCATTGATTCATCAAGTCTTAATATATCCTTTGTGAAACAACCCGGGCAGTCATTGACTATTGTCCCTCTTCAGATTGTTACAAAAGTCATTCTTTTACAATATAAGGATGGGTTTGTGGCATATCCTTTACTGCATAATTGAGCTTCAATTTTTGTACAGTATATAGTTTGTAACACTAGCTATGTTGTTTGTTTGTTTGTTTTATACTGTAGATGTATTCAATTGTTGTTTTCACAGAAAAAAATTAGTCAGAGGTTATACCAAGTGACTGACTGAGCATCGATACAATTTTTTCCTTTTGGCCCCCATATAATAGTACTAAATGTAGAAAAGCGGTTGAAAAAAATGAAACGCCTGATGAAGAATGGGAAGAATATATAACTGAATGGGTGGCTGAGTATGATAAGTTATTGAGGAAGTTCCACAATATTAAGAAATATAGAGAAATAACTATTAAAATCTATTGCTCAAAATTAAACATGCTCCTTGTGAGTTATGCCTATAAGCAGTTATTTTCAAATGTTCAGATAATAGGCTTAACAATGTTGTTTCTTTCTATATTTAGATTCCTATGAAAAAGCCCGAAGGAAGCTTGTGAAGTTCTGCAAAGGCAATGGTTTGGAGTCGACAGACGAGGACAGTGTGCGGAAAAGAGTGTATGTTTCCTCTGTTCTCTGTTCTCCTTTTATAGCCTGACTGTGTTAGGCTTATTTGCAACTAGTGTTCACTGCACCTTTAAAAATGTGATTACACTTAATGTGTCCAACAGACCATCATCAAAATATGTTGGATTTAGGTCTACATCAGCCCCTCCATCTGCAGCCTCAGGAAGACCTCCAGTTCAGGGCTCAACAAGTAGGCTCCACACAGGTAAACAGCACAGATGAAAACATGACATGTAAAGAAAACATACAGTGGTCAAGACTTTGGAATATCATGTACTGATTCTGTTTCTTACTGTTCTTCTCACTATTTCTCATATACAAAGACAATGGAAAGACCAAAAAAGAAATTCTGCAATAATGGAGCCAAAAGCCAGACCTTGCCAGCCATACCACCATTTCCACCATCAACACCAGAGACAGTCCCAGATCTAAGACAAGATGGTACATGAAACTATTCCAAATATTTTATAATAGTCTACTTAGTAATTACCTTTTTAGTCTATAAAAGGGATTGGAAACTCTTCAACAACTTCTTAATAATTAGCCTTAATATCTAATGTGCTTTGATTTACAACCACAATTTAGATAATAAAAAAAAGACCTTGGAACATCATGTAAAATGCAAAATAAAAACAGAATGTAATAATTTTCAAATTGAGTATGCAAAACAGTAGACACATGTTATATAAAGTTATATACTTTGTCTGTTTCAGAAAGAGTCCGACTCCGACTCTTTCAGATTCTAGAGGAGATAAAAGGCCAAGTCAGACACAATTCTCTTCTGCTTCAGGCAATTTTGAGAAGAGAGAGTGTCACTGAAGTCAGCAGTTTTCCAGATTTTGAGTTTTTTCTACAAAATATTAATGATATAAAAAAAAATGGAGGACCGGCTTTCTGACAAGGAAACACGGCGCTCTCTGGTAAGTTCTGTTGATGTTGTGTATGTAAACCTACTCTAGTTATTAGTAGTTCTCATAATCAATAAATACCATAAATAAGCCATTGAATAAATACATGAACTAGATGTACCGCATAGCGGTATAAAATATGACCGCCGCTCAGTCTTGTACATCCGTTCCGCAAAAATAAATCACACTTCAATTTGTCTCCATCTTTTACTCCATCCCCCACTCTTGAAACTTTTGTGTATGCTTGTTTGGCATGCCCGAGTGTGTGTGTGCGGCTGCACAGAAAGTAGCCTACTGGTGCTGAAAAGGTAAATAGATTGTAGAATAGCCAAAGAAGATGTAGCATTGTTATAAAACTTTTAAAATCTCTAAACAATCACAAGTAGGGCAGTTCATCACAGTTCATCCATTGCAACTGGATTGATGAAAGGTCACTTACACCTGTAGGCTACATTGTATTTGGGAAAAGCAAAAGGTATCAGCATAATGTTATTGCTTAACCAACTTTATTATAAGGGTCCCCCATACTGATAGTTATATAGGCCTATTACTAATATATTAATTAAGCTTAACCAACTTTATTATAAGGGGCTCCACACTGATAGCTATATACTACTAATATATTAATTAAGCTTAACCAACTTTATTATAAGGGTCCCCCATACTGATAGCTATATATTACTAATATATTAATTAAAAGCAACCAACTTTATTATTAGGGGCCCCAAACTTATAGCTATATACTACTAATATATTAATTAAGCAAACCAACTTTATTGCAAGCGGTTGAGGCCGACAACAGTGGCAGCATGTCAAGGTAGCTCCGTGTTTTTTCTTGAATTTCCCCTTGGGGATCAATAAAGTATCTATTTATCTATCTATCTATCTATTGTAAGGGTCCTATGGAGAGCGGTTCATATTGGGATAGGCAGAAGCACAGTTTAATAACAATTAGTTAAATAATAATAAGTAATTAACTTTTCTATTAACATATAGTTTGCAAATAAACATTTAACATTTAAATAATGCAAGAAATAACTGTTAATTAGTGCCAAAAAGACATTTAGTTAACTATTAACATATATTAATACAATATCAGTTAATAGATTTGCTAAAACATTAACATACAGATTTTATGCAAACAACTAATATTTAATTAATGATTAAAAAACGATTCACTTGTGCCAAATAGATATGTTAGTAACAATTAACAAATATTAACAAAGGGTTAGGTAATTACTAGTTTACTATTTATTATGGCACCTTATTGGAGTGGAGTGTTACCGAATATTACAAGCTGTTTTATTGGCAAAGGGAGGCTTAAGAAGGTATTACAAGCAGAGGTGCCAATAATTATGAGCGACGTGTTTTTGTTAAACATATTTAGATTTTCCTTTCTCTCAAAATAGATTTGCTTCCCTTTAAGGTTGGATTTTTCCAATTGTTTTCATTGTGAGATTACAATAAATTACCAACAGATCATTTTTTTATATCTGTTTTTAGTCAACTTTCTTTAGCAGAGGTGCCAATAATTCTGGAGGATACTGTATGTGTATGTGTGTTTGTGTGTTTGAGTTAATTTCAATGAGACATTTCAAATACATTCATCATGAATCAAATTATATGCTGTCCATTGAATCAGTTATGTGTGTGTGTGTGTTTTTTGGGGAGGGGGGGTGTACTCCTCTCTTGTCGCAGGTCTGTGCAGTCTCTCCTCCTCTGTGCCACGTCAGTTCCATGTGGTGAAGAAAGAGAAGAACTGGGCAGAAGCTCAGCAGTACTGCAGAGAGGAGTTCACTGACCTCGCCACCATAGACGACATAACAGAGAATGAGAAGGTGAAGAGCTTGATGCACGATGCAGGGGTCAGTCAAACGTGGATTGGGCTGAAGAGGGGACAGGCCTAAATGGCAATGCTCTCTGGCTGATAGGGATTTCTACAGAGAGAATGAAGCAGAGTTTCGGTACTGGGCTCTAGGCCAACCAGATGGAGATGGACAATGTGCGGATCAGACCTTGGGAGGAAATTGGTATGCTGACAACTGCAGTAAGATCATGCCCTTCGTCTGCTATGATGGTGTTGAAAACTATTCATTCACTCAGCAATACATGCAGGCAATCTTTGCAGGTCAATAAATCAGTTAGTGAGGACTTCAGGTACACTCACATTAGTTCAGTTCAGACTCACTCACTTATGGATACAGGCAGCCAAACTGTGTGTTTGTTACACTGACACTAGTTCAGACTGTAAAGCTGCACTGATTCTCAGCTAATCATGATGACCCATGTATTACCACAAGACTCAACGGAACACAAGTCAGTCTTTCAGATGTTTGTGGGTATTACTAAATACCAGATGTGTTTTGAATAGTCCTGACTATCCCGTCCCGAACAAATCCGGATGTGACTCAGCGGAAGTATCCAATCGTGTCTCGAAAATGTAGTCAGATTGTAGTTTCTAAGAAGACTGCAAAACGGACTCCGACTTGGCTTTGTTGCTGCTGAAATTGTAAGTAGCCTACCCTTAGGTGAAATTTGTTTTTGTAATGTGGTTTGATGGTCTCTTGAACAATGTGTTTGCTCGACCATTTTATTGTGAGCCCTGTATGTGTTTAGCTTGGTTTCTTGATGGCTCGCTTGCTAGCTAGTGGGGGTTTAGCGTAGCAGTCACTTGCTACCGAAGCTGCAGGGGGAGTTATGTCGTGAAAAATGCGAGCCCAAATCAGGCGTGTCGTGACTTTTATTGACATATATCCTTTAGTTTATATATCTTTTATGTAGTATCTTCATTCTGTGTAATATCACTGTTTTGTGAAACTGAACTCTGTAGTATGTTCAGTGTGGGGGAAAGGAAGACTGGTTTAAGGGAAAGAGCAGATGGCTGACAGGGTCATCAATAAGGTTTGGCGCCAGGAAATGTGATCAAAACCTAAAGAATGTAGGAATAACAGGATGAGAGGGCAAAGGTGAAGTACCATTACTTGGTCAGTTGTCTGTAAACATAGAGGGTCTTGTCTGGGATGACTTGAAGGGGTATAAAGGCTGGACAACAGCCAGAGGATGTTAGCTTACTGAGCTTACTTTGCTCACTTTGCTCACTGCTCACTTTCTTACTTTGCTTAGCTTAGCTTGCTTCACTAACTAATGCTCCGGAGTGCATTAAAGCCATCATCTGCAGTATACATCCACAGTGTGCGGACTTCTTTTGATGTTGTATTATTTAATGTGGATTTGACACCACAGGCGAAACCCCAGAACCAGCGAAGGAATAACCAGACCTGCGTAGGGCTTCTTTAATACCACGAGTAAGATCATAAGCACAAACATTGGTGGATCAGTTCAACGTTCCCACATGACCGCTTTAGTTCATGCACGAGACACACGCTCATTGAGTAACTTTGCCAGTCATCAGTTAGGGGCCAACATCTACATAAAGAGACAGAGATAATGGGCACGGTGAGCTGCAGTGACTAAAGGATAGAAAGAAAGTAAAGAAAGGAGAGAAAGACAAGATCAAAAGTGAGCATGAGAAATGGCTGTGATGAACAAGAATGAGACATATCATGAAAAAGAAGAGCAGAAAAGGTACTGTACAGCGTGAAAAAACACAGAGTGAGTGTGTGAAAGACAGCGGGAGAGAGAACAGCAGACAGGGGCAGATGAGACATGTCTGAGGGGGAAGATGAGGCCGTTTCAAGAATAGTCAAGATTCATGTTTCTCAACACTGAGACTTACAGCACAGCTTGTCCTCACAGGCATTTGGGCAGTCCCCACAGGAAGGGCCAGACTTGTAGGGCATGGTCTCCTGAGAGCTCATCATACTACGGGCCAACATAAAGAATGGGATTCAATTTATACATGGAAAGCAATAGGGAATTCATATGGATGTATAAATAGATTCTGGGTAGAACATGGATATGAAGTTGTTTTTACATGTTCTTCTGATCTGACATAACATGCGTTTCAAATACAAAACATCAATGATACCAATGAGGTGAGTGCAATCATGGTGGGCAGTGCAGTGAGGCGTACTCACGGTGGGCAGTATTGGCAGACGTAGAAGTACTTGAATTTGGAATTTGGTACTGGTCTGACCTGTACGACACAACCTGAGTGATGAGAGAAGAAGGGAGGGAAGGGAGGAGAGGGAAGACTGGAAGTGAGGTGTTGCTGTGATGGTGGCCATGCTGTCTTAGAGGATGGACTGATCCTCAGGGACTGATAGCAAAAGTAGTGATAACGTACTGTAACAATCAGCCCTTTAACGTTCTTTTTAAAGAACTGTGTTACTGTAAACGCACAAGAGGTTCTTTGGAATGAAAGTAGTCATTGATAATAAGAAAACACTGCAATACTGTCACAAATACTTTTTGCCTTCTTAACTAAACATATATGCATGAGAGCAGGTGTAAGGCCGTTAATAAAGCACACAGCAACAAACAAATATCAGACGGCGCTGAACACAAACAAGAAAAGACACACCAAACAGTTCAATTGAATGACGCACGTAGCGCGGTATATTATCAATGCACCAATTATTCCGTGCACCCACACAATACTTGAATTTCCCCCCTTGTCTCAGTCCACAAAATTAAACTAAAAGTCCAAACTAAAGGAAAACTTCAAGTCCTTCCCAGGATCGCGCTACAGTCTTTGAAATCCAACCAGGAAACAGGTAGGCCGCGAGTATAATCCTCTGTCGGAACGCAACGAAAAAATATATAATCCACAACAAAAAAAGGCAAAAAGTCAAGCGCTGATTCAGTGGTATACCACACTAAAAAATACAAAAAAACGAGATAAATCTCACCAGATCCGTAGAACGTCGGGCAACGTTAACTCACGGAGTTGATGTTTGGGGTCCGGGCACGTCCTCTTGCTGGAGACGCGCGTATTACAGTCTATGCAGTTGCAAAATGTTCTCTCTTTTCCCCCATTAAAGCAGTCTCTTACGAAGTGTTGAAGCGCTATCCAACCAAAGGGACTAACTTTAACTCTAAGTAGCTGCAGCAAACAATACTGGCGCCACGTATTCAAACACACCCGCACTTGCTGAATCTCTCCACCGACCGCCCCACACACCCGACGCACCCACCTAAGTAAGCTTGGGTGCGCGGTCATATTCTTACCAAAACCAGTGGAAAATAAATATATTACACAGGTATACATATGAATATCATTCCTCATATAAACATTATATGAAATCAAGGTAATGTTCTGTGCAATAATAAATGTTAAAGGTGCGATTTGTAGGATTGTTACCGAACGTTCTGTTGGCCAAAATCAAAACACTGGTGAACGTTCTCAAGACTACCAGACGCGAGCCTCTTCTGGGTTGCCAGATGTAATGAAGACTTAGCTAACGTTAGTTGACCTGCAGCTGCTTTAACGTTTCTCCAACCATGACCCAGCTACACATTACGGAAAACAGCGAAAACAAAAATACCTCTCTACCAACGTAACATATGTAGCTGAAGTTAGCGACGAGATGAAGTTTAGCATAGGCTACCTGTTGTGGAGAAATATGGCCAGCTCTGTCAGACTTGATATTCTTCGTTTGACGAAGACGTCCACCATCTCAGGAAGCTCCTCCGATGTCCACTTAATTTGTTTCTTGTTTTAATTTTGGAAATTTGCCTGCCTCTTGTATGCGTTCATGACTACAACTGACAGCTGTTGACAGTTGGCCTTTGCTAATTTGGCAACCCAAATAGGAGGACGCGCTAGCCCATTATTAATACGCTATTCTAGAATTAATGTTCAAAACATAAACGAAAATTCCAAGAAATTCCGCCCCATAACTGATTTTTTTTCATGGGTTTTACGGGTTTCACGGGTTAGAGTAAAGTTGTCAAATAAGCCATTACTTCAATTCATCGTGTTTCCTCACTCTCTGACAACATATGGTGATCATTTTTGGAATGGTTACAGTTTATTTTCCATTATTTCCTACATACTGGACCTTTAAGGAACATTTAAATTAATGTGACCGTGTCACAGTACTGTATTAGCCTGGGTGCCATTCCGAACTTAGTCCCGCCCACAACATTTGAGGTCGGGAAGTTCGGTCTGGCATTGCTCCATTGTGGAGCAAGTATGCTCGCCCTAGATCGGGCGGACCAATCAAATCGGGCTTTACGATGATGGACAGGTGAGCAACAGCGCCTGGTCCATAACATCATCTGAGCACGCTTAGGCTTAGCCTATGTTTGAAACAAAAACGCTGTGGCTAAGGATACATGGCTTTTAAGACCCCATATGGAAAATGCATATTATTTAATGAGGTTTTATCACTGAAAACGATTATTTCTGAAAACTTTGGCCAAAGTTTTTGATGTGGGAAAACTCGTGGTTTCACTTTCATCAAGGGAAAACAGCACTGTTGCATTGCGACATGTTCCCTCGTTCGTTTGAAATCTGATTGACCACCTGTTCGAGGGATTTGCGACAGCCTTTCCCAGCTGTTTAACATGTTTGTAGCATATCAGTGTTCAACAGAATTATTTTTAAAAACGGAGGGGATATAGGCCATCAAGTTTTTTCCTAATAGCCTACCCTACTACCTATCTCTTTGATTTTGCTAATGAGTGTTGTAGGCTAGGAGTTATTGACAGCACTAACTTTTACAAAAGACCAGAAAACAATGTTAAGGCATTTGTGGAGAAGGATGGTTCGTGTGTTTTCTTCCTACACCTCACGGTAAGCTATTTCGTTTCTCCGATTGGTTAGGTCTATCCAATTGAGTGCAGAGGCATTCCCCCCCCCCCCCGTATCGGTTGAAACACGCCCCATAATTATGTCCCAATGGAGCAGTATCAGGCTAGTACTGTATGTCAATGAGGCTAGAAGTATGGGCCAATCCCAAAGTGAGCCCTGAGGACTAAGGAGTAAAGACAGACTTATTGGATCTCAGGTGCTAAGTGAGTGAGTGTGTGAGGCCACATGGGCTCAGATTGGTATAAATGGGTTTGGGACAGCACTTCACAAGATCACATGTTACATTGGTGACGTTTCATAACAAAGATGCTACTGATACTTGCTAGTTCGGGAATTTTCATTTTAAGATTGTAGCTTTTCACATGGCCAAGGCACAGGAGATGCCTGCCTGATTCCACACTTTTTCAAACTCTTGTTATACAAGCTGGTCGTGTGTCGTGCTGTTGTTTACCTTTGTAATTTCTGTCACAACGCTTTGAACTGGGGGTAATTCCCTTTGGTGAAGTCTGCCCTGATGCAGACCCACAGAAAGGGCCCGGTAAGTGTATACTCAAACCCTCAAGCCCTTTGAAATACGACATTGGGACAGCCCTAAGCCCTGAATTTCATGAGAATGTGCAGCAAAGTCTGTGAGTCCAGACTTTGGGTTTGGGCCTATGTGTGTGTACCTGGGTGTAATATCCCACGATGCCACTGTTGATGGATCCAACACCGTACTTAAAGTCATTCACCTCATCGTACCAGGACTGGACTCCAGGAGTTTCTATAGCTGGCCATGTACAGGTTCTCACCACAACCACTGGCTGTAAGCAGAGACAGAGAGGACTCAGAGATGGAGAAGGAAAAGGACAAATGACAGACGGAGCTCAAAATCATGAGGATAAAGTGGCCCATCAACAGGCTTAGCACCAAGCAATTTCCATGATAAATAGACTCCACTTGGAATTTTACTACATAGATAGTTCAGATTGGCTTTAAAGGGCTGGATCCTTCTTGAGCAAGACAGGATAAAGAAATGTCCCCATTTTTCCATTCCCACAGTGTGCAGACAAATGGTGACTTCAAGGGTATTTTTGTTTGGGTCACAACCTTACACATGAAAGTGCTTGATATTGAGTGCTGAAAATATCTATCTAATATAGTAGCTGGTCAGTGTCCCAGGACGTCCTTGAAATCTGTGTGAATGATTTCTGCTGATAGTCCTGCGCCAAATGGTGATGTGTTGGAGGAGAATGGGGGGAATGGGGGAAAGAGGTGGGAAGCTTAACCATGATGAAGTGTGTAATGTGGTAGAGCTAAGGAGGGTTTAAATCTTCCAGAAACAGAAGAGGCTATCAATCTGGGCCTGTGGATCTTTCCAAGGGCTTCTCCCAACTTTGCTTAGACAATCATAGATCTATATGTTTGAGAACAAAAATGATGTTTACTTGTGTGAATATGACTAGCACATGTATGTGTCTGTGTATATGCATGTGCCTAAGTGTGTGCACAGAAAGGGAAAAAAAATAAAAAAAATAATTGTCAACGTAACCGATGAGTAAAAAAACAAAAATGAAAAAATGAGACAAAACACAAGTATGTAAATGAACTTAAAAACAATGAAACAAGACAACTTAAATGTCATGTTGAGTGATCTTCACTGTGTGTGTGTGTGTGTGTGTGTGTGTGTGTATATACTGATGATCTGTCTCTCGCTGGGTTCGCTGTGCGTCATGGAGCAAGTGTCAGCCCACCTCTGTGCGTTGGCAGCAGCCTCATTTTTCCACCTCTGTGACAGATAAAACACTTAAGACTTTCTACCATCTTCCTAAAATGGCTTGTCAGTCTGATGGTAGTCAAGAACTGAACAGGTGGGGATAGCAACAACAGGAGCAAAAGCAGAGTGCAGGGAAAAAAAAAAAAAAGCAACAATAACAACTAGAAAATGTAATCGAGGAAATTACCAGTGCATGAAAATATAAACATACTGTATATTAACATAAAATGCCAAACAAACTTTTATTTGGAAACAGTTGGCAGGAGTCATATTAGATAACAACTGACAGTTGAAATGGCTGAACAGTTAAATAGTTGAGTAGTTTAAATAGTTAAATTATTTAATAGTGAATTATTGTAGTGAGGACATTCATTTTGAAACAGTTGTGGGCAGAGGAAATAGTAGTCTTAAGAGAGCCAGATTGTATGCTTAAAGCCTAAGACAGAGTATATCGTTTCAAAGTTGAATATAGATAGTGTAATGGATGTTGATAGATAGAAAGTGGAATGGATGTTGATAGGCAGATTGTTTAATGGATGTTGATGGATTACACCTCAATCCAGCAGATGGTGGTAATGCACTCAGTTTGCAAATTGCCAAAAAAAAAAAATAGCTCACCGAAAAAGGGTTCGCTGGCCTGTTCTTTTTCAGTGAGTTGTTTTGGCAGTTTGCAAACGGAGTGCATTGCCACCACCATCTGCTGGACTGAGGTGTAATGGCAAATGTACCCTGTAGCCTTGTTCTGGCCGCCGGGTGAATAAGGCGAATTGTTTCAGCATACGCTCGGCAAATGCTCCGCTTCTGCTGTGGGTCCAGTGGACTGGCAATTATTTATCCAACCTCACTGGTTTAAAAAGAGACAGAAAAACTACAGGCTAATGCAATAGTTGTACCATCTTAAGCATGTTGCTTGCAGTGGGGCTCACTCCTCTCCTCACAGTGTTGTTTGTTGACGATCTCGGCGACGATTGAAAGCGATCTAACCATGGAGAGCTCGTACTCTTCTGCATCTAGTCAGTCACACACACAACAATCATACCAAACAGCCTCACAAAGTAGTAGTTTGTTAGCCATGTTAACAACTTCCCCACTAGAATTCGATTGCCTTACCAGTTACTCCACCTGTTGCAGATGCCGTTGTCAGGTTTTGGAGAATTGGAGCTGCTGTTACCATATCATCTTCACTTAACCCATCTTAGTAGTTCATAAAATAATTGCATTTCAGTGGAGTGGTGGGGTTGTATGTGGAATGGTATAGGGCAGGGGTCTCAAACACCCGGCCCGCGGGCCAAATCCGGCCCGCGTCCTGCCCAATTCCGGCCCGCGACGTATGACAAAATAATAATGTAATCCGGCCCTTGAGGCTATTTAATTCGCGACAAACAACGATACTGATTAAAATAGGCGATAGATCCAGGTATGCGGTGACAAATCTCATTTGTAGGCCTACTCTGCTCCACTATGTGCAAGACATCCAGAGCTTGATTCAAACCCAAAATAAAACTGCGCAAAGTTTTCAGGAAATACTTGTATTATCTGCGAGAAACACAAAGGCGTGCATATGTAATGACGCGAAGGCGATACAGGCCATAGTGTTGCAGAAATTGAAGCAGAAATTAAGCAGAAATAGGCCTACACCTAATGTTGAAAAAACGTTCAATGTAGTGAAGTCTTAGGTAAGCTATATTATTCACCTATTCTAATTCTGAAGAATATCCTTTTGGAGATTATGATCGATCGTCTATGACAGTGATAGTCACGGTGCGTCTGTGAATGGAGGTACTTGTACAGCGGTGTCCACTAAGCATACCATGCTTGTTTCGACCCTCTGCCCAACATAGCTTGGAGGTTGCAGTGGTAATCGTGATGATAGTGTCCGTAATGGATGTGGTACAGACAGCAGGGCTAGTAAAAAATAGGGCTCTAAAGAACTACAAAGTCACCCAAGTAATATGATCTGCGAACTTCTGGGTACTGCAGATTACCCTAAGCTAGGAACTGTTTGACCAGAATACTTTGTTGTAGGCCTATATTGTAGTAATCTATTACTAAACCACAACATCTTAGGTGTTGGTATACATCTTAAGTGTTTTCCTGTTAATTTGTTATGTGGGTAATATGAAAAAAGGAAAGTAAACCTGCTTAAATATGTTCATCCAGTATTTACTGAAAGGTGCATAATTTGAGGTGCTTGCCATCCAGTGACAAATTAGATGGGTTAATTTACCCCCTTCATAAACTTTTGTTTTACTCAAAGATTTTTACATTTACAGTAGGACTTTATCTCTGACCACTTTCAAGCCATGGCCTTTTGAAATTTTGATATAAAAATCCAATGGTGTTGCTTTCTTAACCCTGATGCCTAGTTTGCCAGATTTAAAAAAGTTATGAGAGGAAACTTTTGTATTAATATTTATTTTATCATTATTATGACCGCCGCGCAGAAAAATGATTATGATGTCAATGATTCCCGGGACACTGAAAGACCGGGGTACACGAAACTTGGTGGGCATGTAACCCCACATGGATAGCATGGAACCATCGTTTTTCGTTTTGATCTGTAGCCCCCCCGCTGGACTGGACCCCCCGAAAGGAGGGTAGGGCAGACACAGTTTTCTGTGAATATCTCGAAAACCGTAGGGTTTAGGAGGAGCATTTTTTTTGTATGTTGATCTCAAGGGGCCATGTCAACCCATTCCATAACCACTCATTTCATGTATAGCGCCACCTAGTTAAACACAAAAAAGTAAAAATGAGGTGTTGTAATTGAAGGTATCTGTGACCTAACATAGTCAAAACTGCACGAAATTGGAAGTGTAGGATCATTATGACACCCTCTGTATGCACGCCAAGTTTTGTGGAATTCCGTTCATGGGGGGCCACACAATAAATTAATTTATGTTACTATACACCAACTGGCCTGTAGGTGGCGGGAGACAGTTTTCTGTGAATATCTCGAGAACCGTGGGGGCCTAGGAGGTCCACCTTTTTTTTATGTATGTTGGTCTTAAGGGGCATGTCAACCCATACCATTACCACTTATTTCATGTATAAAGCCACCTAGTTAAAAAATTAAAAGCAAAAAATTAGGTGTTTTCATCACAATATCTCTGGCTGACAAGGTCAAACTGCAATGAAATTAAAAGTGTAGGATCATTATGACACCCTCAATGCATGCCAAGTTTTGTGTGCTTTCGCTTCATGGGGGCCTTACAATAAAATAATTTATGTGTACATTTAGTGACGATACACCAACAAGGATTCCGACACTGAAAGACCGGGGTACACAAACTTGGTGGGCATGTACCCCCACATGGATAGCATGGAACCGTCATTCTTCGTTTTGATCTGTAGCCCCCTCCCCCGCTGGACTGGACCCCCGAAGGAGGGTAGGGCAGACACAGTTCTCTGTGAATATCTTGAGAACTGTAGGGCCTAGGATGACCAATTTTTTCCGTGATGTTTGCCTCCAGGGTCATGTTAACCCATTCCATGTGCACACATGTGCATAAACAGATACACACGCACACATACATTTACAGTAATCATAATTATGACACATACTCACACAGTAGACATATGTACGCATGCATGCACATGCACAAACACACATACGCAGGCAAACACACAAGCACACACATACACACACACACACACACCAACACACATAAACATAAATTTGTACACGCACACATGCACACAATTCAAGAATTTTTCCCGTCATCTACTCCCTGAATTTTTGGTCATTGATACCCGGGACACCGAACCACCGGGGTACATGAAATTTGGTGGGTATGTAGCCCCACTAGACACTCAAATTTGATGTGTATGATTGACCTGGCATTCTCTGGTGGTATGCCAAGTTTCGTAGAATTTCATCCATGGGGGGGTCTAAAAAAATTAGGTTATGTGTACATTTAGTGACTGTACACTCATTGGCCTGTAAATGGCGGTGCACACATATACACATGCACACAGGCACCCACATACTATCGGTATTAGAACGGCCGATACATAATTACAAATTCAGTAGGATTAAAAGAAAGCCAAAATAAATATTCATCATCATCATCATGGCTGTATTTTCAGTATTGGCGATAAGTAGTCGTTTGTCCACTAGATGGCACATCGTTGCAGTGAGACGTAATTTTGTTGGAAGTTAAAAGTGGGTTGGAAAAACAATGGACGCTCCTACAAGGACTGTAATTTACCGCGAGCTTAACATCTAATAAGGATAGGACGATGTTCACATGAAGTGTAATTCCCATTTCTTCTTGAAGCGAAATAAATCTGAGGATGTTTATCGGACATGCTTGGTTTTACTGCAGGTACATTAATCTTGTAATATCAATAAGGACCTAGGTAATGTTACCAAGTAAGCGTTGGTTGAGTGATGGAGGCCCATTTGATTGATTGCATTTGTAAAAACTATAAATGCGGTTATACCAAGCAAATTGATAGCAGCACTGTTTGTATCTTTCGACTGTCATTTATTGCATGTGCTACAAAATACAAAAATGGAAGATTTACCAACGCTATACCGGGTCTGATACAGTTTTGCCTATACATGCGTGAGACTGAGACGCCTGTTTATTTTTTTTTTAAGTGCGTGCAGGGTGTGAGAGGGAATCGATGTGCTTTGATTCCAGCTTGGTAGTTGTAGTCTGTGAAATTAAAAGCATGTGTGTGTGAAGTATCCAAACAATGACACCTTCATTATGGCTGCTTTAGCAACACACCTTAAGCTACTGTGTAGTGGGTCCCATTTAGAAGTGGCTACTTCATTCAGCTTTCCTTGACTCATGGAGCTGCGTGAATGTTATTACAACTTTCACCACGATATGGCAGTTTAAGTCCGGCTTGATAGCCTACTGTAAGGCGAAGCCATTGGTTTCCAAAGGAGATTTTATTTGTGTCGCCAGCATAGCCTATTGACAATTTATGTTGTAAATAGGCCTACCTTATAATCCTACCTGTAGCTTAGGGAAGCTAACAGCTTTCTATTAGGATCTAGTTTGTTAGTTACCGTTTTGTCATAACTCCCTGATGCATTTTTGCATTTAGAATAGCCAGAGCGTGTATATCTCAATCGAAAATTAAACAATATCGGGTGCCTATGGACTAGGGCTGGGTGAACCCAGCCTGATCTGCCCGCTATTTATTTTTTGATTTCTTAAAAGATTGAGCTTGGTCTGGTGAAAGCCAGACTAGCCATGGACCTCAGTTACACAATGCAAGGGAACATGAGTCAGCCTATATTTGCACGAACAATAATGGACAACAGCTCTTCAACTTTGGGCCGTTAAAATGTGTATGAACAGTCTAGCGACGCATTTCATCAAGGCCCATTTGGACATGTCAGTTATTTGCACCACTGGTTAGATGTAAAACAGCATTTTGTTTCAAACTACTGTTACTTAATTTGTGCATTAACAATAACGTTTCAGACTACTGTTACTTAATTTGTGCATTGACAATAAAGTATTACATGAACTAAAGATGACTAAAATCTTATGTAGAAGAAGAAACATCCATCCATCCAAAAATGACCTTTGTTTTTGATAGCTGTTGAAAACGGCATGGAACTGACAGAGATGTTTTTGTTTATAAATACATAAAAAATAAATAAATAAATAAATAAATAACATTATGCTGATACCTTTTGCTTTTCCCAAATACAATGTAGCCTACAGGTGTAAGTGACCTTTCATCAATCCAGTTGCAATGGATGAACTGTGATGAACTGCCCTACTTGTGATTGTTTAGAGATTTTCAAGGTTTTATAACAATGCTACATCTTCTTTGGCTATTCTACAATCTATTCACCTTTTCAGCACCAGTAGGCTACTTTCTGTGCAGCCGCTTTTACACACTCAGGCATGCCAAACAAGCATACACAAAAGTTTCAAGAGTGGGGGATGGAGTAAAATATGGAGACAAATTGAAGTGTGATTTATTTTCGCGGAACGGATGTCCAGGACTGAGCGGCGGTCATATTTTGTACCGCTATGCGGTACATCTAGTTATATAAATAATGAAGGTAAAAATAGCAATACATAGGAGTGATTAACATCAAAATCTAGACTGGAGTAACTCAACATTTGACACCTTTGATATGTTTAGTGTTCTAAAGACATCAAATAGCCTGTTATAGTAGCCAAATGCTTGTGGGTTTGAGAGAAGGAAAACTTTTAGATACTTTCTATGTGATCTCAATGGCAATGTTTGTGTGAAAGAATAGCCCTTACCAGCATTTTTAGTTTGGGCAACAGTGTCTGGTTTTGGGGATATGGAGTTGGGATGAGAACAGCATCTTCACTTGCACCATCTTTTGGTTTCCACATAAGATGACACAGGTAAATCAAGGGTTTTTTTACACAAATATAAATCATACTGACAGAAACCTAGACAAAAAAAACCCTCTTTACCAGTAACTTCAGTTTGTGCAGCAGCGGTTTTAAAAGACACAATACAACTGCGAAAAGATTAACACTACTCACCATAACTGGCACTAGCAATGAGAAGCCACACAGACACAACTTTTGCCAGTACTGCCATAATGGATCACTAAACAACAATGGAAAGGGTGATTTCAAGCAGGCATTAATATGGAGGCTTATAAAGGCATGATGCCTCATTTTCAATTCAGTGATAATTAGATGAGTCCCAGGTGTGCATGGTTTAGTGATGCACGCCAGTGTCTTCCCCCACTTGTTAGATTTTGAGCACCGCTGCAAAATCTTCTAATGATCAGTAATATGCACGGTGTAAAACGAATGTAAAAGCACAACAACCAACATCTTGAAATTGTCATCTTGAAATTGTTTTGTGAATGGCTAAGGTAATCATCAAATTAGTACATCAAATCCTCGCGGAGCCTCTCATTATTCAGGACATGTACTGTACATAGTCTTGCCAGCCCATAGAGCCCCATTGTGGAGCCAGAAATTTTGTGTACACCCAAGTATGCGTCCCCAATGCCGGATGCTAACTTGCCTATGTTGCATAATTGACATAATTAGCATTATCTCCAATATGACAATATTTCAGACACTGTTTGGCCAATTTGTACAATATTGGAGTGGTTTTAGGGGTTCATGAGGATGCTGAATCCATTTTGGCACATTTTGAAACGGATTTTGGCATTTTCATTCATTTTAAGTCAGTTATGAGAATATGTAAATGCTTAATATAGTAGACCTGACAATATTTAAAAATCAGAAGAGCTCAAAGTCACTGGTGTGAATATTGAAACACAACATTTGGTCAAATTTCTTCGGTTTCTACCGTTATATAAAGGAGGATGAAATAAAGATTTTCATGATGATTATTGTCTCAATCCATGGTGAAAATAAATCAAAAGTACATAACCATGATTTATTATTTGCATATTTCACTGTGAGGGACCAGGCAGTATGGCAACAGGGACGCAAAAATAAAGTTTAGAAATAAGGATTTATTGTTACAAAAATAATACCATATTAACGGCCACCGTATATTAATTTCATAGCTGAAGAGATTTTGCAAAGTCAATGTATAAACTGTGGCTAATAGTTGGGAAATTACGGTAACTGGCATTCTTCCACCACGAAATCCTTTACGAAAGGAAACAACCACTCACGCCAGTAGCTGGGATTCAGGCCACTAGCCACGCCACGCCGGTAACAAACAAACTTAGATCAAAAGGAATGTAAGTAACGCAACAAACACAAAAGAAACAAACTGTGTGCACTCAGCTGTAACTAATATGTGGAACGTAACAAGCATGTGAAAATCTTAAATACAGTTGGATGTGTTTGAACGAAAATAACCTTGTGTTTTCTGTTCTTTAGTATAGATATGAAGTTATTGTTAACTGAATGGAACGAACTAAGATGCAATGAATGATGGTAATGAATAGTTAGCTTTAAATGTGCATAAACAGAAAACAACTCAAATATGCATAAATAAAGATGTGCGGGTATGCGGTGAGTGTAGGCTAGGCTACTCGCCGCCGTTAGTATTTCAATGTGCGGCTGCAGAGTCGGCCGTCACATTCATTAATGGCTCATACACACAGTTGCATGCGTTGCAGTGCTGGAGACGCATCCCATTCACTTTACATGGGCTTACGTCATCCGTTGCCAAACTGAATTGTGAGACCGTTGCGTCGCGTTGCTCCCGTCACTCGCGTTGAGAAGTTGTTGCTGCACCGACGGACGGCACCGGCCAATCAAGCCAATCGACGGACGGCACCAGCCAATCAAATTACGGTTATACTTCAAGTCATTAGCGTAGCTATCGTCGGGAACACCCACTGGCATGCGTTGACAGAACGCAACTGTGTGTAGAAGCCCTTACACATCTCTCGGGGTGGTCTGCATTGACAGAATATACTCTTGAGTAAAATGTACCTATTTGGCATCTACTTTTATCACAACTATGTTTCAGTCACTTTCGGTTGTAAAAAAAAAATGTAAAATGTAAATGTAAATCAGGTTTATAGGCCAATTATACTTGCGTATACAAGGAATTTGGTCTCTGCATTTATCCCATCCGTAAATTAGTGAACACACAGAGCACACAGTGAACACAAGTGAGGTGAAGCACACACTAACCCGGAGCAGTGAGCTGCCTTGCTACAGAGGCACTCAGGGAGCAGTGAGGGGTTTGGGTACCTTGCTCAAGGGCAAAGGCTCAGAGCTACGAGCCACACCCAGCACCTGCTTCACGCATGGGGCTGGGTGTGACTCGTATAACTGCTTAATAGTGCCCAAGCGCCCGGAGTCAAAGCAGGCTTTATGTGTACACTAATTTACGGATGGGATAAATGCAGAGACCAAATTCCTATACGCAAGTATACTTGGCCTAGAAACCTGATTTACACACACACACACACACACACACACACACCCCCTCACACAAAAGTATGCATTGTGTTTTGGTGGCAATACGTTGTTGAGTGTGTTTGAATTTCCTTCCTTGTAGAATCCACAGTAGGAAGAAGTTGATCTACAACTCTGTTTCCTTATGAGCAGCATACGATGGGATAAATGCCAAATTGCCATGCCAGAGACCAAATTCCTCATACACAAGTATACTTGGCCTAGAAACCTGATTTACACACACACACACACTCTCACACACAAGTATGCATGGTATGCATTGTTGAGTGTGTTTGGATTTCCTTCCTTGTAGAATCCCCCTGTTACCTCATTAGCAGCATATGTGATGTTGTAGCTATTTTTTTCTCACATACTGGAACTTCAAAATACATAGCCTTATGATTCTCTTGTTCAGTTCTGCACTGGACTTGAATTAAGAACCTCGGGCACAGGTAACACACATATGATTTTCACCTATTGGTTATCATGTGGTTAATTGAAAGCTCTGTCAGTCACTTTGAATAAGCTAAATGACTAAATGTAAATTGAACTTTTGATGATCAAATGATCACATGAACTTTTGCATACGGTTCTATTTGGCAGGGGCCAAATTGTATATGTTTTTAGTATTTAAATAATTTATGAGTCTGTGAAAAAATAATGACAGTTTTTTTTGTTCTACTTACAATCCCTTTTCACTTAACAAAACCCATATCTATTAAGTTTTGCTAAAAAGACCACTGGTCATGGTCAGAGTCTGTTAACGCACCTTGAATAGAGACAAGGGTTTGTAAAGTAGTGAGAGGGTAATAAGTGAACCTCTGTACAACACTAGGCACTTAATTATAAAACCATACTGAAGTGAGTGACTAACAAGTTATGCACCCTTACATCAGAAGTCTTTGAAGAGATTTGAAAGAGATTTTTGAAACAATACAGTCTCACACCAACTCATTTCTAAAGACAAGTCACAGATTTTTATAGTCACAGACTTTGATTTTGCAACAACTAGGAATCTTGCAGGGTTCTGGTTCAAATTATTTACCATCATACACTAGATATCAACAGGAACTCATATGGAAGCCTACTCATATTAAAGTCATATTTTAGTGTTTTTGCAGCCTTCTTTTCATGTGTGACATCTCTATCCGATATAGTGTTGTTCCATCATGTGGAATAGCCGACTAATAATTTATAAGAAACAAAATAACAAATAATCATATAGATACAGCTGTAACCTACTTAGATAGATAGATAGATAGATAGATAGATAGATAGATGGATACTCTAGATACTTTATTGATCCCCAAGAGGAAATTCAAGCCAAGGGGAAATTCAACTTTGCCCATACCTTTCCCTAAAGGTTCCCTAATAGTTGCACAAAACTATACCTTTAGGGAACGTTCCCTGATGGTCGTATTAAGGATAATTTGTATCCATTAGGGAACGTTCCAAGTTAAAATATTATATATTTTATATAAAATAATAATATATATTATATATAATATTTTTATCCATTAGGGAACGTTCCCAGTTAAAATATTACTATTGTACGTTTCCCTCCCAAACTCAAAATGCTTCCAACGCGTTCAATGGTCTAGTATGACGTCCACTGGAGGAGCATTGCGAATATCAGAGCTGATTTCAAGAGCATTAGCATTATTCTCGGGATTTCGCAAGACTGACAGGGGTCAAAACTCAAGGTTCAACCCCAGCAGGTGATTAGTCGTGTTGACGTTGTGCTGGAGGAAAGATTTGGTTTCAGCTCAAGGTAAGAAAAATAAATATGAGTTGAGTTGCAAAAAAATATGAGTTGCCTTATTCACTGACAATTGATGCTTGTTGGTTTCTACAATTAGGGGCAATCATGTTGTGATTACTTTCCAAAGACAAGTTTTATGATTATTTTGGTTTTGTTGCACCATCACAGTATCTGTTTTTTTATTATTATATACTGGAGCCACATGGACTATCAGCAAATGTGGCTTTGTAAATGTTGTCGATCTTCAATTTAAACAAGTAAACAGGATTTGATTGTTGCTTTTTTGTTCTCAATTTTTCTATAAGAATGGATAGATGTAATTCTTCAGACGATTGTTTGCTGTAGAATCTCCCTTCCTGTTATCTGTCATTAATGCTGGAATATTAACACACACAAAGAGTAGGACATAGGAACAACTCTGTCAGCTACATTTGTTTACCCACTAATATCTTCCTGTTTTGTTTGTTTTTAAATAGGAGAAATTTTACATCATAGAAAATGGGGGATTTAGAATTCCTTTCAAAGCTGCTGAAAAAAGTCAATGACCACTCCACAGCCATTGGAAAAGTATGGATGACCGTCCTATTTTTGTTCCGAATCATGGTTCTGGGTGCCGGGGCAGAAAAAGTGTGGGAGGATGAACATTCTAGTTTAGAGTGCAACACACAGCAACCTGGTTGCGAGCAGGTGTGCTACGACTGGCAGTTCCCCATCTCCCACATTCGGTTCTGGGTGTTGCAGATCATCTTCGTCTCCACGCCAACCCTGATGTACCTCGGCCACGCCATGCACATCATCTCCAAGGAGCAGCATAGGCAGACATCAAAGTACATCAAGGGCAAAGGCCATGTGAGAATCAAGGGCCAGCTCCTGGTCAGCTACCTGGCACAACTCTTCTTCAAGATCCTCCTGGAGATCGGCTTCATTGTGGGCCAGTACTACCTCTACGGCTTCGTCATGGTGCCCATGTTCTCCTGCTCCCAGTCGCCCTGCCCCTTCACAGTGCCCTGCTACATGTCGCGACCCACCGAGAAGACCATCTTCATCATCTTCATGCTGGGCGTGGCCTGCGTGTCCCTGCTGCTCAGTGTGCTCGAGCTCTTCTACCTCATCTACTCCAAAATGCTACGCAGCAGTGGCGGTGACAGCCAGAGTCTAGGCGGCAGCCAGAACAGGGCAACAGAGGATTCGAGGCGGCTTCAATGAAACTGATGTGACCATCACAGGTCCATGTGTTTCTGTTAAATTGCCCTGAAAAGCCACATAGGAAATATTTGCAACAAGACAATATCTGGCAATTTTTACGTGTTCACTTTCAGCAGAAATGTTATTTTTTGTCTTGGGCCACATGATATTGATGAGATAGTGGGTATGAGAGTATAACTGTTGATCTTGTGTTAACAAAACCTTGTATTGTTGATTGTTGCCTGTTGTAAATCAAATTGATCATGTAAGGTAACATTTTTGTCCAGTATTTGTATATAAATCAGACAAAGTTATATGTAATACATTATTTTTAGATAGATATTGTTTACATTTAGGTAGATAGGTATAGGTACAGTTACTGTATAAATACTGTACCGGTATGGGTCAATAACGTAACATGCAGATTTCTGTGTCCGAGTCTATTACTTTGGTTTAAAATAATTTGAAATGATAACAAGCATCATTATTATGTTATAAAATATAACATAATAATAATATTGGAATAATGCTCAAAGGAAAAGTGTACTGTACATCATCTGAATGATTTCCCTTTGAGAAATAAAAAGATATTAAAAAAATTAGATATATTTCATATTTTGTCATCTCAAGCCCTGAAAATGTCGCAACCGTCTGAGCAAATTAGCAATATGTGAAAAGTATTCATGCAGAATTTAAAAGGTAAGGAAATAAAACATAAATATGGGGTCAACTTTTGGTAACGCTTTAGAATAACATGTGCTTATTAGGTATTAAAAGTGCATAATAAGCAGTTAACAATTCATTACTAACAGATAGTTAACTGTTGTTATCCTGTAATAACATTAACTAACTGTTAACATGCAGCTTGTAAGTGTTAATAAGCAGCCTTTTAAGTTACTTACAAGCATATTTGTTAACAGTTGTAAGTGTTAACAAGCAGCTTGTTAATGCTTGTTAATGGTGTATAAGACAAAGAGGTGTATAACTAATACGCTTATAAGACCTTTCTTACCTATTTGTAGTACATTTTGCAGCCCCCCAATCTAAAGCGAGGACCATGTAGTCTATAGTTCCAACAAGCCCAACCTTCTATCTCTCTATATACGGTATCTCTCCATCTAGCTTGGTTTAGCTGTGAGAAAAACACCTTCAAAATAATAATGTGTTAAGCACTGTAGACACTCTCAGGTATACTTACCAAAAAATAAAGAAGTGTGTTTTTTTTTAGAAACTTTTGGTTGTACCGAACTTCTATAAATGTTACTCAACCGTTAAGACTTGTTTAAACACAGTCTTCCAACTTAAAAAAAAAAATGCATTTTGTCCATTTGTAAAGATCAGTGGCGTAACTATAGTAGGTGCAGCAAGTGCAGTCGCACCAGGGCCCGTGACCTCCCGGGGCCCGTGGCTACCCCCGCCCTGCCTCCTTTTTTTTTTTTAGAACTTTAGAATGTTGCACGGAGAGTGAAGCGTTGACGATCTATTTGACGATCTATCGGAAGATGAGCGCTTAACCGATGCAGAGAGATACTTCAAACTGCAGGTATTTAATGCAACATATGGACATCATAATCAGTCAGCTCTCCCAAAGATTTGCAAGTATGCGGGAAACTTGTCATGTGTTTGAGTCTTTACGTCCTATGACCCTTCAACTCGCAGGTGATGATGAACTGCTTGAAAAGGCAAGACGTTTGTCAGACCATTATAGCAGGGACATTGCACCGACATTCCCAACACAACTCCTTTCATTCAGGTCTTGCTTTAAAGCAGAGATTTCACAGAAGTCATCTATTTTTCAACTTGCCAAAATGCTGGTGGTAGATTATGACAGTGTTACATCCAAATTCGGGGAAATGTGTACTCATGTTGTTTCTGACATTGCCTGTGACTGTGGCAACAGCTAAGCGATCTTTTTCCAAACTCAAACTTATTAAGACCTATACCTAAGGAGCAGCATAGGGCAGGAGAGGCTCCGTTGGTTAGCTGTCCTGTCCATTGAAAATACGAGAGCCAGAGCATTAAATATTGGGAACATCGTTGACGATTTTGCACAACGAAAGGCTCGTAAGATGGCCTTCTTCTAATGGCCTAATTCACGCATATTGGGGATTGTATGCATATGAATGATTTTATTTGGTTTCTGGACGGTTAAATAAGTTAGGCTACATTAAGTTTTGTTTCTGCGCAGTGCGAGTTTATAAGCAAGCAATCTACGCTTGCAGTTTCAGCAGAGGGTTGAGAGGTGTGTTTTTTATTTGAAATTGTAATCTGTAACTACTAAACTACTTCGGTGCCTCAGGCCCTTTGCATAAACAATTGAAGTCACCCTTAATGTGTATTGCATGTATCAGAGCTAATTCATCCTGGGCCAAAGTTCGCCGGTGGGGGGCCCCCGTGTTGCGCTCTCGCACCTGGGCCCACCATTGGTTTGTTACGCCACTGGTAAAGATGACCCATATTAGGCAGTTTATTCCAATTATTGTATGAACATTCAGAAATGATCCTCATGCTGAACTGTGTAAGGTTGTATGTCTTGTGGATCTTTGAAAAATATTTCAAATTTGAGCTCCGTTGTGAAGCCTGGTCACCAATCCGCCTAAACATTCTTAAATAAATCAAAACCTCCAAGTGAATCAGTATTGTATATATAGAAAATATACACAATTTCCTAGCGTCATTGATACCAGACCCTTCTCAATTGAGATTATTATTATTATTATTATTATTATTATTATTATATTTTATTTTTAATTTCTGTGAGTAATCATGATTAGGTACCAGGAAGTACGTAAGGGAAAAACAACATCAATGAAAAAAGGAACAATTTCAGAATTTTATCAAAACAGAATTTCATCTCTTAAAATAACTGACAAAATGATGATACAGATGGCAAAGAAGTAAGTTTCACTAGAGAACATTTGTTTTCATACATGGCATTAAAATACAAAGCTTTGCATGAAATTGCTGAAACATTGCAGAAGCATTCAAGTTTTCGTCTAAAACCTTGCAAGCATTAACAACGGTTACTAATTGGCACTGATTGATGCTTGCTGAACAGTTAACTGTTGTCTGTTGGTAATATCTGTGATGTTGTGCTATGATGGCTTTTCTTACATTATTTGTTTGCTGGGTGTTTGTTGTAGGGCTTTCACAATATTAAGAATATGATTATAATGACAAAATATATCACAATATATGATACATGATTTATTTATATTTTACTCTGCTGTTGTAAAAAGCAAACTTCTTGTGACTTGTCCCCCCTGTACATTTTTGTTGAGAAGCTGAAGGATTAACAACTATCTCCAAACAGCTATACTGTATCTACTGATAAGGTGATGTTTCACTATTCTCGCGAGATTTGTCTGGCCACCGTTCTTGAAGTTGCATGGCTGGTTTGGTAGCGACTCGCTGCTGTAGCTATGCTGGCTGAACGATTCGCCTTTCGTTTCGTTTACCATCAAATTGGCTTTGTAAAGGTTAAATGAAGGTGAAAATCTTGCATAGTGTACCTTTAAAGTAAATATCAATTTTATTCTACAATTTATCTCTCTTCAAAACATATAATTTTTCAGTACAACTTCTAGTCAGCCAGATGAGCCAGATGTCTATTTTGGGCTGATCGGTGCTAACTGAGGGCATCAAACTTTATTGTTATTTTCTGATAGCTATGTGTGTCTAAATCAAAAATGTATGATGGACATCTAAGACTCACAGCTGAAGCTTAGTAGAGCAACTCAATATTGAGTTAATGTATGACAAAAAAAACCTAAAATGTATGCCCAATGTATTATGCATGGGCAGAAAAGTTATGATGAGGGTGGGAAATGTCAAAACCCATGTTAGTTCACATCTTGAGGGTATATGCTTTCAGACAATATACTGTATGATTTAGGTGGTTGAATAATTTTTTCCTAAATGGCACAGCCCAAAAGGTATTACACCCAATTTACCTATACCGAATGTATTATTCATGGGCAGCATACTAAGGATATGGGACATGTCTCATGTAATGTTCGATCCCATCCTTTGGGTATAAGCTTTCAGAAAATATATGGTTTATATGGATGAATCATCAAATCTTCAGCTGTGAGTTTGGAAAGAGAACGTTTTTGTCATGTGGGGGCATAGACAAACAAAATAAAACAGGTTTGGCTTGGTGCCCTCTCGTGGCACCGACTTCTGATAGATACTTTAGATAGATACTTTATTGATCCCAAATTCAAGGTCTCAGTAGCATACAGACATCACACACAACATGCACTGGCTCTGCGCTGGCTCACGGACTGTCCCACTTTGTTTGTCTATATGTGTGTGTGTGCTAGCCTGGCTAACGTCAGACCTCATCTCATTGAGATTGGGTCTGGGAAATAGACATTCATTTTCTTGTATTTGAAACCTGGTTTACGAATGCCCAGAGCCGTTGATTGGGCGCTACGAATGTCTATCAAATGCGTCTGTACATACTGTAGCTCATAACGGCTTCGATGTGTCGTTATCGTCTTGCTGCCCTCCCTCCGTTCTGTGTTTGGTTCCTTCGTTGAGGTGAAAACGAAGTCCATAGAATTCAGGCTGCCTAGCAGCGTGAATAAAATCGCGCGTAAGGCAGCATGGGAAAACCCAGGCTATGTGTGTGCAGTGGTTAAAGTGGTATTTGGCAGGTGGGGGAACCCTGAAATCCAGTGTCTGCAATGGGGGAAAATGACTCACCATTGGGCAACATATTGAGTATTGTGGTGTATCAATACTATCGTGGTGTATCAATACATGCTCCCCTATACGGAAATTCTGTATATTTTAACATTTAAATGTATCAATCTGGTGCACTTTAAAAAAATTAATTCAGAGGATATATTTGCTATTTTTTATCTATGGATGGAAATATTTGTGCTGTAGCCAAAACTGTTTTGCACACACAGGTGGAATAAGTATGATGATGATAGCCTACAGCAATGAGTTTACAATTACAAATCATATTTGCAGAGTTTCACAGTTCAGAAATGGTCAAAAGCAGGGCTTTGAACCAGAATTATTTCCCAATTGGTTCGTTCTGAACAGTATTTTAACGTTTTCGGTTAAACCCTAAAATTGACGTTCCTGAACCGGTTTGAACAAAAAATAAAGTTCCCGAACCGGTTAATAACGTTCCATGTCAGCTGCAGGACATACAAATAAGTAGGCATTAGGACATGCCTACATTTTTTTCAGTATTATAGCCTACATGAATTAAGACAAGGAAAATTTCTGCCATGTTGTTTATTGGCAAACACCTGAACACGTACCCATTATACTTTTTACATAGCTCAATTGGTGCAAATGACCAATCACCAAGCATTACAGAAGCATCACTGTAGTTCCGGGTGTAAGTGGCAAACACGCTTGCCTTTATTGGCCTACAGGCTATTGCTTGTGCTAACACACAAAGATTATATTTACCTATTGCGTCTGCCAGTGCCTATTTATCTAATCACACACTTAAGTCGCCGACATTTGCTAGGTCATTAGGTGTTAACTGTAGGCTAGGCTATATTTTGTAAAAGGTTTAATGACAATAATGTCCTAATGTAATGTTAAGACAACTTTTCATTAATGGTTCATCAAGCTTACTCATAAACACTCGTTGCGTCTAGGCAACAGGTAGAGATATTCTAATGACATGTATGACCATACAACCAGTCAAGCATTTGTTGTAAAATATTGAAATTATGGGAAGTTTACATAGCTTAGGCTGAACTGTATGTTTCTTTTGTCCCCCATGCCTGTTTTATTCGTCCCAATCAGGAGGGATAAATCAAACATTGCGCACGTTCCACTTTTGCCAATAATTCCTGAACGCAGGGCTGGACTGGCCATCTGGCATACTTTTTTTTTCTTTCGTTTTTGGCCGAGCCGGTCTTTCTAAAGTTAATTTTTCATAGTAGCGTGTGACAACAAAATCATGCCTGTGTTCTGTTCCCAGAGCTTTCTCTCTCTATGATTTGCAGCGTTTCTCAAATTATGAGCCTCCTCGACAAGTAGATTGCTGGTCTACAGAGCCATGTATTTAAAATACAAAATAGTATGTTGTCATTTGTATTTTATTTAGTTGGAAAAAAATTGGCATCATATTTTGTATCAAAATACCTTATAGGTTTGTAGTTTAAAAATACTGCCAAATATATTTTTGGTAAAACCAATAACCCTATTTGGTGATATGATTATAAAAGTGCAAAACAATGAATGCAGCACTGGTGCTGACTTGAAATTTGCCCAGAGTTGTTGTGAATATTGAGATCCAGGCAGATAAGTAACATGTAGGTTGCTCACACACACAATACACTCCCTCATACCAAACTCAAGTTTCTTGAGAACTTAAGTCAATTAATTCGAACACATGGAACCATGTGGTTGCCCTGCAACAAGTTGCCTCATGTATTGCCTAAAGCAAAATGTTGAACTTTTATTTAATTAATAATTTGCCCAGATTTGCTCACACACACAATACACTCCTTCATACCAGCCTCAAGTTTCTTGAAAATTTAATGATCAGTTTCTTGAGAACTTTAATCATTCAATCGGAACACATGGAACTAGTTATGTGGTTGCTCTGCAACAATGTTCAATCTGGGCATGCATTGACGATGTCAGAGACTTGTCTCCACTTTGTATCGCTTGACAAGTTCAGTTGTGACTTTTTGAGTGCATCTCTGTTTAGGCTATAAGATGTAACAGGCAGGTCAGCATAGTTGATCTGTTGACTGTTTGCAGGTTATGGCATGTCTCGTAGGCAGAGAAAAACCGAAAAACTCAAACACTGTCCACTTAATTAACAGAGTTAGTGTACTGATGAAGGAATAGATTAGATAGATATGGAAGGTTTGCAAAGTGATATCATGCTCCTTTTAAAGAGTATTTTTAGTATTTTCCAAATAGAAAAATATAGTTGATTTTGATACATGGTGTGGCTATGCATTTTATAGTTTAGGGATATTTTATTTTAAAATACATTGATGTGTTTTTGCTCATCCCTGCCAACAGCTAGAGAAGCCAGGCAGCTACAGTGCTACACTCTGTTGGCTGCAGTGCTACCTAGGGCTTGCCCTGATGCAGGGTACTGTCAAGTAGTGAAGTGATATGCAGGTAGCCAATGTTTAAGTCACCTAGCTGAGTTAGACAGAAGGCGAGCCCTGCTTGCTCTGTTAAGGTATTTCTGTGTCTCCCAAACTGCGTTAAAATGGTATGTTTAACAGCACCCCTGGACCCTCATAGGCCAATATGATCCTCAATATTAATCAAAATAGTAATAATAACAATAATATCAATAGAATGATAAATAATAAAGAAATAAACAAATATACAAAAAAAGCAGGTCAAATTATTTTAACAGCTACAAAAATAGATGGCCATAGATAGTATAAGTTATTGTGGGGGAAAATGTCTTGGATGAGTATATTTGCAATATACATAAGACAGAGAGAGAGAGAGAGAGAGAGAGGCAATTAAATTATGACAGATAATGTAAAAATGAAATTTGCATTTATATTGTGGAACTGTTAACCAACATACAATTGTACCAACATACAAAAAACAAGTAGGCCTAACCTACAAACATGGGGCAATGCACAAAAAAAATCAACCATGAAATATTATATCATTACCATCAATGAATTACTTAAACTAAGGCTTGAAAAAAAACTGTCAGTGGTACCCAGGTCAGCCTAAAATGTGCAACTCCCGAACTCATGAAACATTGTAGCCTAGAGTTTGGCGCGCACGCACACAGCCACATCATGATACATTGTTAACACACAGCCCTAGCCTAGTGTAAGGGTCCTGTCATGTTTTGTTTTCCCTGTTTAGTGTTTTCCTTCATGTCTTCATCTCTTGTTTATTTCCTGTGTCCTGTTCCATGTGTTTGTTTGTTTTGCCATGTGTTTCTGTTCCCTGTGCCCGTGTCTCCGCCCCTCACCTGATCCGCATTAGTCTGTTAATTATGGTTTCCACCTGTCTTGTTTTACCTTGTTCCTTGTCCACCTGTGCCCTGTTACCCCTGTGTATTTAAACAAAAACTCTCCAGTCCCAGCTCCCCAACGCCCTGGGCCTGCAGTTCTTCCGGTAGCTCCAGTCACGATTCCAGCTCCCTCTCTAGCCCCGAGTCGTACTCCTGTGCCGGCTCCCGCTCCAGTCCCTATTCCCGCTCCAGTCCCTATTCCGGCTCCAGTCCCGAGTGAGGCTCCTGCTCTGACTCCTACACCGGCTCAAGCTCCAGTCGCGAGTTCGACTCCGGCTCCTGCTCCCGCTCCGGATCAGACTCGGGCTCCAGATCCAGCTCCGACACGGGCTCCCGATCCAGCTCCGACTCAGGCTTCGGCTCTGACCGGTCATCCATCAGGCTGTCCGCCTGACCCGCCGTCTCTGACCGGCCGTCCGCCTGACCCGCAGTCTCTGATCGGCCGCCCAACGGGTCGTCCACCTGATCCTCCGTCCCTGGCCAACTGTCCGCCTGACCCTCCGTCTCTGATCGGCCGCCCGCCTGACCCCCTGTCTCTGACCGGCCGTCCACCCGGCCGTCCGCCTGACCCTCTGTCCCTGTCCGGCCGTCCACCCGGCCGCCCGCCTGACCAGACAGGCCTGACCGGGCGTCCACCGGGTCGTCCACCTGATCCTCCGTCCCTGGTCAACCATCCGCCTGACCCTCCGTCTCTAACCGGCCGTCTGCCTGACCCTCTGTCCCTGTCCGGCCGTTCCACTCGGCCGCCCGCCTGACCCTCCTGCCGTTAGCCCCCTCCGCCCACCCTGTTTGGACCTTTTTTTGTTTGGGCCGTCTGGAATCCGGCCCTTTGAGGGGGGTTAATGTAAGGGTCCTGTCGTGTTTTGTTTTCCCTGTTTGTTTTCCTTCATGTCTTCATCTCTTGTTCATTTCCTGTGTCCTGTTCCATGTGTTTCTTTGTTTGTTTTGCCATGTGTTTCTGTTCCCTGTGCCCGTGTCTCCGCCCCTCACCTGATCCGCATTAGTCTGTTAATTATGGTTTCTGTCTGTCTTGTTTTACCTTGTTCCTTGTCCACCTGTTACCCCTGTGTATTTAAACCCTCTGTCTCCCCTCAGTCTTCGTCGGTTATTAGTCTATGTTTAAAATAAAGATTCTTGCAACTCTGAAGATTGCCTTGCCGTACTTTGCCCTACGTTTGGGTCAAGCCCTTGAAACTGTGACGCCTAACCTGGCCTTGGCCTGTCTACGTACTTCCGGTCGATTTCTTTTCCCTACAGTACTCTGTCTGGAATAGGTTGATTCACGCTCGTTTACTTCGGCAGTTGGGCAGCCGACCAACCAGCGAACAGTGGGCGTCCCTGAGAGCGATTACGTAGCCTACCCAGGCATGGTGTTTCAATTACTACGTCCCCGCCCCTGAAGCAGATTGCTTGGAATACATCAACGTAGGGAGCGAAAATGACTTATACTTATGAAATCTTTGAGCAAATGTAAATAATAGTTTAGCCTATTAACAGGAGTCACGAACAAAGTCACAGTGGAGTAGGATGTTATTTCGTCAGCTAAACTTTACTCATAGATTTTGTCACTAAAGGCTGCGAACGTACCCGAGTCAAACTGTAGTTTAGTAGGCTACATGGTCGGGTCAAAATCGCTATTTTTCAAACACTAAGAAGGCTCGACATAACTTGAAACTTTGATCAAAGCATCATCAGTGTCTCTGCATATGAACTTGAGCATTAAGAACATTGTTCGTGTACACATAGTTTACTAAAAAGAAAGATTTTGGACAACTCACTCCTTGCAAGATGGCAGCGAGCAGAAAAAACAAGGTGAGTTGTTCAAAACCTCTTTTAGTAAACTTTGTGTACACCAACAATGTTCTCAATGCTCGAGTTGATACTTCGATCAAAGTCTCATGTTGTGTCGAGCCTTCATAGTATTTGAAAAATAGCGATTTTGACGCGATTGTATCAACAAAGTAGTAGCCCTATAGGAATTCCATTCAAAAGGTCATTTCACCCGAAAACGACAACGCATACAAGCTTAACAGTGGCGCTTTGGACGTACTTATGCATTTATATGAAAGTTTGACTTGGGTACATTCACAAAACACTATATGATGCATTTTGGCGAGAGTTACGCAGATGAAACGTGTGATTGTTTGCTGATAAGATGCACCCGTGCTTGTTATGGGCGTGCTGCAGAGAAACTTCTCTGTATGACGAAACGCCGGTTGTTAGTGATTGGTTTAAAGCGGTTCAAAGGAACTCCAATGATTTTAAACCTGTGCCCTCCCACCCGGAAATAAACGAACGCCTATGGATCTAGGCCAGACTCTCTGCAAAGTCATCCTCGTTTTGAAAAAAGTGGACAAGGCGTCTGCAGGAATGAATGCGATGGTACACACACACACACACCTAACTTTCAACGCTTTGATAATATTTGTCCCGGTTAGGTTCCTGCATTGGTCAGTTAAAAAGTAGTCTACATAGTAGGCTAATGACATCCACATGCAATATCTTTAGAACAACAACGCCTAACAACGACCTATTTATTTGGACAACTTGTATAGCCCTATAAAGGCTAAAGTTACCTTTAGTTTTGTTCTAGCGAAGGCCACGCTCACATATGGCTTTAAACAGCGGTAATGCTAGCCATTTTGACAAGCACAATAATCTTGCCTACCTTGTGCTTGCGGCTTGCCCATTTGAAATAACTCCTCTCGCTTTGCTGTCTCCATCCTTTCTGTTTTCGTTGTTTAAAAAACGTGTTATATCCATGATGAGTCTCGAGTTAATGAATTAGCTCATAACATTGTGTGCTGATAACCAGCATAGATAGTAATAGAAAACAACAAGCTAGCCGACAACTTTTGTAGCATGCGTATTAGTAGGCTCTCCTGCTCAAACAAAAAGGTCTTGTGGCGTGCATAGTTCTGCATTAAGTTGATTTTGATAACGTGTTTACAAACTTACTTTACAGAAAATTGTAAATAGCCTACTGTCATGCAGTTAATGGAATACTGTGCAGAGTTGGGAAGTTATGGTAGCCTAGGCCTATTTGGTGTGAACACACACACACGGGCAATTCTCTCTCGAGTAGCCTGATGATAGCCTCACGTACAGTGCGTGCCCAGATGCGGCCGTGGTTTTGGCGCCTTACTGAGAACGTCTGGCTGCCGCTGTCTCTTTTTTCGAGCTCCGCTTTCATATTTCCTAATTGTCTCATGCGAAGCCATTGTTGTCTGTGATGGCATGCATTGATAAGGGGAAAGACAGGTGATGACAAGACATTTGTTTTCTTTTTTAAATGTCCCGCGCCGGGGCCCCCTAGTGGCCGGGGCCCGGGGCAGCAGCCCCTTTGCCCAATGCACAAACGCGGCCCTGAGTACAGCATAGCCCAGTGACAGACAACTTAGATAATTAACTTTAATATGTTTGGTTATTTGTATTTGCATTTTATTCAAATACAAAGAAATTTTATGTGAGAGTAAGGTATCTGTGTTTTTTGTCCTTCAATTGATGAGTATGGTGTTTGGTGCCTGGTTTCCCTAATGCATTTGTGCTAATTTCACATCTTGAGCCTGTTTATCTGGATGTTTTGCCTCATGCCACCCTTGAATTAATCAGTGCCTCACTAGTGCCACCCTTGTTAAAAATGTCAATCGCCACTGCACAAAAGAAACTTTTAATGATGGGTAAAAGAGCTCTAACAAGACCCTCACCCTAAATTGCTGCACATCGTCTGTGCTGTTCTATCTATAGAACATCTATTTATCTATAGAACATCTATTATCTATTTATAGAACATCTATTTCCATGTAATAACATGGCCTGATACTACATAGGCCAGTCGTTACTTCTATAATCATTGGGCAATGCTTTGGGCGAATGTTTTGTAGTTCACTAACGAAACAGGCATGAGAGGGGAGATTTCAACGTTTCAACAATGAAACAGAGTTTGCCATCATTGCGAGAAGTCTCCAAATTTGTCGCTAGTCGCTTGATGCCATTTTCTGTCGCAAGGGATGGCCAAAAGTCGCTAAATTGGCAACACTTTCCCAGTCCTCTTGTCACTGTGTGTTTATCTTTTGCGCCATGTACCGTTACGGACTAGTCCATTTCATTGTGAAAGTAAGGGGTTTATGTTTAGGGAAAGATAACCATGAACTAGACATTTTAACTACTACTTCAACGTTTCAACGTATTTCTTAAGAATATTAATGCATGCTTTTGAAGCGTTCATGATGATTTATGAAGGGGCTTTTTCTTTTTTTTTGAGTTTGGTTGGGGCCCCCCCTACTACAACCGCTGGTAGGGGGCCCCAAGCAGCCGCCTACCTATGCCTCTATGTTAAGACCGCCACTGTTAGAGACAGTAGGCTACAACCAATCCTACTAATCCAACTATTCCAGGGCATTTTGGCACATGGGGTCAAAATGAGAAGCCGTCAGAACTATGTTGTCAAACCTTGGCCTCCTCCACATATCTTTATGATAGTATATATTAAAGCTATTGCCTGCAGTTACTTCCCAACTTTCTCAAGACAATATTTGTCTGTTTTACAGACAACATGGGACAATTGGGATTCCTGTCTTCCTTGCTGGAAAAGGTGCAAACCCACTCCACTGTCATCGGGAAGGTGTGGTTGACTGTTCTGTTCCTTTTTCGGATCATGGTGCTGGGAGCCGGCATTGAGAAAGTTTGGGGCGATGAGCAGTCCAAGATGATCTGTAACACCAAACAGCCGGGTTGCAAAAACGTGTGCTACGACAGGGCCTTCCCCATCTCCCACCTTCGTCTCTGGGTGATGCAAATTATCTTCATCTCCACGCCAACCCTGATATACCTGGGTCACGTCATCCACGTCACACAGAAGGAGAAAAAGCTCAGGGAGAAACAGCAGAACAATGCAGAGAAGCAAGGGCTGAAGATGCCAAAGTACACAGACAACAAGGGCAAGGTCCACATCAAGGGCAGCCTCCTGGGCAGCTACATGACCAGCCTGGTGTTCAAGATGATCCTGGAGGTTGCGTTCATCGTGGGCCAGTACTACCTCTATGGCTTTGTGTTTGTACCCAAGATAGAGTGTGAAGGGGACCCGTGCCCCTACAAGGTGGAGTGCTTCATGTCGCGGCCCACAGAGAAGACCATCTTCATCATCTTTATGCTGGCGGTGTCCTGCGTGTCCCTGCTGCTGACCGTGGTGGAGATCGTCTACCTGATGTGCAAGTGTGTCAAGAAAAGCCCGCTAGAACCCCCAATCGAAACCCCACTAGTTCGATTACAGTGCAGGGAAAATTTAACACTCAACTTCAGTGGTCAAACAAGAAAACACAGACAGACAGACACACTAGTCACATACTGAGAAGACAGTGATTTATGTTGACTGTGATTTATGGTCTTGCTGCACTTAGCCGCTATCTCACAGGCAGACTTGACTCTACACCTTTTTCTGAGTTTTTATTGTACCTATGGGATCCTGTTTTTCTCTTAATTATGCTTGTTTGTATATGGACTTGTGGGAGAAAGATTTCATACTAAGATAATCCTTTAATTGTCTCCCAAAGGAGAAATTTGCAAACTACATACTAATGCAATCCTTTCTATGAGTGTATTAAGTGGTATGGACGCTATGTATTGCTGATTTTTGATGGTTCTGAAGCTCAACTGTTGGATTGTATGTCAATGCCATTAATCCTAATATAACATTGCCAATAGATTACCAACAGAATAGAATACTACATTTTCTAGACATGACAATTTATAAGGACTTGAATAGGCAGCTACATACTACCTTATTTAGAAAGATTGCCTCTCGCAATACCATCCCATGGCCTCTATTTTCCGACATGGCGCAAAGTGGGTTATTGTTTTACGCAAGAGAGAAAAAATGTGTGGCACTTGTCTGTCCCCTGTGGTTTCAAAATAAAAGTCTCTTAAACTATGGTCACTTACAATATGTAATATCACATACGTTATTCATGCATAATGTATTTTTGTGCATCATTGTATTTGTGTATCATTAGTACACATGTAATAAGAAGTACTTGTTACAATAGCCTACTTTGCCAAAGTGACCTCTCTCTTTGGGAAGGAAAAAGTGGCTATGGGGTGAAGTTTGGTACTCTTGACCAGACGTGGACTAAGTAGTTCAGTTAAAGTTATGTGTACATTCAGTGACTACGCTTATTGGCCTGTATATGGTGGTGTTGAGCGAAGGGTTGCTGGAAGGGGATATTGTCTCACACATACTCTTTCTTACAAAACGCACATACATACATCAACACACACATGCACACACACTCACATCCACAGGCACAGACACACGTATCCACATACAGTGGGCAGTGCTTCGACTTGGCCAGCTTCCCTCGCGGTCCGCGCGGTATCACGCAACTTTAATTTGTATTTTTCCAGTGACGCTGCAACGGCGCTGCAACAACCCAAACAACCGGCAGATGTCTCAAGTGAGCAGGGTGTCTCATAAAAAGAAATGGAGCCTGGAAACCCCTACACAGACTTAACTATGGACCCTTTCAAGAGAGTTCCATTATCAGCATCATAGTTGGCCCCACAAGACTTCCTTTTTAACATTCCATATGTCATCTTAATGCAGAGGAAGTAGATTGGGGCCCAAATAGAACGTTCAAGCATTGTTTTTGTTTTTATTGATGAAAGGGTCTATAGACTTTAGCAGACTGGTTTAGAAATAATTTAATAGCCAGAAATATTAATAAAGAAATACCCTAATAAAGAAATATTTGGTTAACTGCGAGTGAATCCCGTTTGCAGCCGTAGAAGAAACGCAGGACAAATTAAACATTCTGGTTTTCTCCGAGTGCAACTATGATAGACAGACATCATTTGGACAAAATATAGAGCATGTTAACCTCCGTTGCTCAGCCAAATGCCTTCCTGTAACGTCCTGTTATCACAGAGTTACAGGCGATAAATGATTTTTGATGGTCACAAGTTTACTTCATTAGCGGTTTATATTTTTGATTATTAAAGAGTGTTTTTCACTTAAAGGTTTGACTTTGTGCTTATTCAGTAGTGCATTTAGTGCTCTCCCCAATCCCTGACGTTCACATTGCATGTTTGTTTGTAATGGAGGCAACCGCGAGATACGAGTTTGACGGCAATGAGTTGTTAACAGACATGAACCAAGAAATATAGCCCAGCAGCAATCTAGGGACTGTTTGTTATTTATTGAAGGGGCAACCAGAGGAATTTTGAGTGCTTCAGTCAAAAGTTGCATGACCCTCCCTTGCCTGCTAGAAATTGTACAATGACCCTCCGACAGAATTGTCAAAAAAGACATGACCCTCCGCTGCCAATTGTCGCTGTCTTCCGCCCGCGCTGCTTTGCGCCACGAAGACACACTGTGATAACGTTCTTAAATCAATCTTTCCCGGGAGCTTGCATGCTACCAGTCCTTCCTTTTCAAATGTGTTGCACCTGTTTGCACAATTTCACAAATAATCATATGTGGTTAATAATATGACAAATAATGCCAACTTTTTCACATATTTTAATTTTCCCCCGCTGTCTTGCCGTTTTAATGTTTTCCCGTAGAACGTTAGCCCTGCCATCGGGCCTGTCTCTGTGTTGCCCTGTTGCTACCCCCGTGCCCTTCCAACGAAACAGATGTCTTCAAATCATTGTTTTCCTTGCTTGAAGGCGAACTTAGAGTGATGTTAACCTATTTAAGTTTAACGGCGTGATTGTCGTGAGAGCACGATTCATTGGCGTGCGCGCGTTTGTATGGTTATATTGCTTGACAGGGGGGGATCCCAAGCAGCTTTTAGCCATAAGGCTACTTTGAGAACATTTCCTAATTCACCCGACACTAATATTCAAAATGTTGAAAACTATTTCGGCATAGCCTATAAGCAGTTTAATAAAATGTAATGTTAGTTGTAAACAAACAGGCTACTTGGTGAGGCTTGGCCTCACAGATGCGCTCGTGCCTTAGATGGCAAGAAAGATCTTCACGATATAGGCCTATATACTGACCACCCGATTCACGTTGGCAGGGGGGCCATCAGACATTTTTGCCCAGTTAATCCGGCCCTGCCCCCAACAAATCACACCTTCCCACCAGCTGTGACAGCTTAAAAGAAGTCAGGAGGACTCCTAACTCACAGACCTATTCACAAACCGGTTTTGTGGCATTTCGCCTGTTTTGAAATCCTATGCGGCTACAGGAGCTTCCAATCGTGAGGAAGCAATTTTGCATTGAATTAGCATAACTAACATGCAATAACGCCACCAACAACAACCAAAACTAGGCTACTCATTGTCAACATGTAAATTAATGTAACATTATTGTGAATCAAATTAAAATGTTCTCTTTTGCAAACGTAGGCATAGGCATAGTAACAGATTAATTTAATAATGTTACAAAGATCCTACATCAATCCGTATGTTTCATTAGGCTACTATAGGGTATTTGTTTTGCCTTACTCTTGATTCATTTAGGCTAGGCCTTTTTATTCAGTTATTCATCATCTTCCGTCCTTGTGTAGCGCACACATTCTCAGACCTGTCACCTGCTACTCATCGTAAGGGAGGTGTTTGGAATCATTCCCGCATTACAATCATCAGCCAATCAAGGTGGTCACTTCAGTCAAGCTCGTGCATGAGTAATAACGTCATCCTTAGTAGGCCTGTCAAACTCGATTCCTTTTAAGGATCCAGGTTATTCTGAGTCACTCACTAAACTGATCCGGGTTGAACAAGTCACTTGAGTCAGTATTACTAAATCGCAAGGAAAATTCAGTCCTACTTCAAGCAGTGCAGTGGGGTGCTTCATTTTTAAGTGCCTTCTCATGTTGGATGTGGATCCTTCATGATTTGAAATCAGGTTTTTGCAGTACTTGCATTTAGCCTTTAGAGTTTTGCTCTCCTGGTCGAAGTGCATCCACACATTGTTCATCTTTCTGATGCTCATGTTCAGAATCTTCTTGAAATTAACCTCCAAATTGTCTTGACACCAGACACACTTTTCTTGTCACTTCTCTTTGAGGTGTTTTTGGACTTGGGGGTTGGGGATAATAGGTGAGGGATGGGGACTACCCCCTTACCTCCCAATCAGATAAGCCTGTTACTGGGGTAAGGGGTCAAGGGGGCCGGTCAGGTACATTACCGCGGCAACTTCACTCATGTAGCTTTCCGTGCAGCCACAGGGCAGAGGGTCAAACAGCCAGATAGATTACAAAAGAAAAGGGGGGAAGGGCTTTATGACACTACCTGAAAACATGTTGTCAAGTAAGTCTAATAGTCTAGTCGTGATCCCCATAGGCCCAATAGTAAACCCAGAAATGTTGAGTACCCTAAAGTTTTATTGCAGAAATGTCATCTATAGGCCTAGTGGGTGGAATTCAACTTGGTTGCCTAAAGTTGAGTGAGTTGGTGAAAACCTTTAAGAAACTTGGTAAGGAGGCAGTGTTGACCTATGGACAGACAGATTAAGAAATTAAGTGTGCCATGCAAAACTAGAAAAGCACTCCGAGAGTGCAGACCTCCAGCAAGCGAAAACATAACCGCCTCCTGGATACAGACGGTGATCCGGATCATTCCCAAACTTTTTGAGTTATCTTGCGAACAACCAGATGAACAGACACACAGACAAACAAACAAACAAACAGACAAACAAACCCCGATGAAAACATAACCTCCTTGGCGGAGGTAATAACTATATAACAGCATGCACACACACAAACCCACAAGAACTATATACAATATGCAAAATAACTATATCCAGCATGCACACGTACTCAAATGCACAATAACTATATACAAGAACTATATAGAATATGCAACACGCGCGCGCGCGCGCACGCACACACACACACACACACACACACTGTAAACTATATAACTATATACAGTATGCACACACACACACACACACACACACACACACATATTTAACAACAACCACACAATCCCACTCAATAGCCTTCACCATTTGTGAATGGGTTGCAGCAGCGGACCTCACCCCTTTCACACTGGCAATAGTCAGTGCAACTGAGACTTGCAGCATGGAAGCTGCAGTTTCCTTTGCTGCAGGCTTTCAATGTGCTGCAGCTACAGCTGGTGACATCAAGCAAATTTACTGGAGCCACTGCCTGAATGGCAAGAGCGGGCATGACAGCCCCTTCACTAGCAACCTCCCACCCAAACTGTGTGATGTCTCTGGCCTCTGCAGGAGGCTCTCTCTGACCTGCAGCCTTCCACAACATGACAAGGACAACATGTTGTACTCCTAGGAAATACCACCTGGTCTCAATACAGTGCTTGGAGAACCTGATGCCACTCATAGTGACCTAAAAGATACTGGGGCCGAGTTCTTTGTTGCACTGTATGGGCAGAAGAAGGCCAAGTCGATGAACAACACTCACGTGATAATTAGCCAAAGAAATCATTGTTCACGACACGTTATGGTTAAATTATCGAAATGAGTGCGATGGTGATACAATCTGCTTTTCAATTAGTTGACATGGTATTTGACATGAAATTATAAGCAGGTCAGTTTTACGTAATAAGCAATTTGTTTCTTTGGGTCTGGGTAATTCATGTGACAAATTCTGTTATAGGCTACTACCGTTTTTCTGAAAAACAAAGCAGTACAACAACGTTTCGATCTCCAAAATAGCGCATTTCTGCAGTGTACTACGTAGTGCAATGCAGCTTTGTCCAAAGTAGCCTATACTGTATTTTCCTGCATAAGAACTACAAATACTCCTCCAAATTTCTACAGTGTTGACACTTGAAGTTGTGGAGTTATAGTTTAGTAGCCTATTCCAGTATTTGAATAAATACCCACACCAGTGTTAAGCTTGTCTCACCTATATACAATATATGTCCATGAATTGCAGTAGTGATAAAATGAGAAAGGAAGGATAAAGGAAGTGTTGTTTAGCAGTGTTGGGAGTAATGCATTAAAAAAGTAATGTAATTACAGTAATGCGTTGCTTTTTGCTGTAATGCAGTAACGTAAGACATTACCAATACAATTTCAGTAATATTTTACTCGGTACAATTCTCAGTAACTAAAGTTACTTTGCTTTTTAATCCAAAATTGAGAAATGCTCAATTGGCACCAGAGAAGATTATTCAAGAATTAAAAAAGTAATCTATGCTGGTCCTGCAATTGCCTTGTTTAGATGACTGTAGAAAGGGAATTTGAGTTATCTCTGCCATTCATGCAACAGATCTAACATGGTTAGGCTATACTTCTCATTTCAAGCAGTGAGAATAACTAAAATGTTGCTTTTACAGACAAAGATCGTAGCCATTATTCTCAAACTATTTGCATTAAGTCTACACCACTGTAAGTGGAAGGAAAGGCAACCAGCAATGATGAGAACCATTTAAAATCAACATACAATTTCACTATGGCTATATTTTACTATATTAAGTTGTGAGTGACCTTTGGCCTTTGGGGCCAACATTGTCCCATGAGCCATCCTGCAACCATTATATTGTTCTTTTGTTAGCCTTAAGCCTAGCTCAGTCATTATTCCATACCACATCACCTCCTGCCGTGTAATGAGCTGCATTGAACACATGAAGATCTATTGAGAACACCAAATCCATATTTTCTGTTATTTTGGTGAAAGTGATGTAAACATAGTGTAATGCCTTACAATTAAAAGACAGTAATATTGTAATGTAACAAATTACTGACAGTAACAAGTAATAAATAATGCATTACGCTTTTGAAGTAACTTGTCCAACGCTGTTGTTTAGGGATGGTCATGTAATGTTTTCTTGACATATCTTTATGTCTTTTTTTTTTCTCCTCTCTACTATGTTTTCACAGATCCTTGCTCCTGATATCCTGATGTATGGGTTGCATTTCATTATATGACTCCAACAGAACACTCACAGAAAGGAGAATGGTGTCAAACTACAAGGCAGCCAGCATGTAAACAAGGCCTTGTTTGTCCTTGTTTGGCTACTCATTTGTTTACTTCCTGAAGAGGCTGAAGCATGCTGGCCTTGACACCTCAGTCCTTGCTTCCATTAACAGGTGTGTTACGGAGCGCATCCTCACATCATGATCTACTGCAGCGGTGGAAACAGAGGACAATTGGCAGGTATTTTAAGTCATTTTTACATTACTTTTACTGCGATTTTGCTATGGTAGATTTGGTTGTTGCTGTGCTAAATATAGACCCATATTGTAGATTGTACAACTCATACATTTTGGCCTATACTATTAAGGGACAGCTGAATTGACCACCTACACCATATATTTCTGAAAGCCTATAGCCTCTAGATGTCAATTAATATCAATTAAGACATGTCCCACTTTCCTACTTACTCTGGCATATCATAAGGAATACATAGGCCCATACTGTAGAGCGAGAAACAAATTGTTCAGCTGATACATTTTGGCCTACACTATTAAGGGACAGCTGATTCAACCACCTAAACCAATCCATTAACATTAATTAGGCCGTGTTCCACCTCCTGAAATACTTTGGCGCACTATATTAAAGGCATAGGCCTGTGTTGTATAGGTGAACTTTAGTCATCAGTATGTTTTAACATGTCTTTCTATGTACACGTTTATTTCTAATTTCCCGGTTGTCAGCTGTTGTCAGGCTCATCACTAAAGCAGAAAGACATAGTGAGACCAGACATGCCAGGAAGGAGCAAGGCACAGGCCAGGAAGGAGCAAGACAAAGCCCAGGAATTTTTCTGCAGCTGTTCCCGCCAGCTATAGAAGGACTGCTCCTGAGAATAGATGGGTGTCTACATTGTTTTGCAAAATGGGTCTTCTACACATGATGCTTGTCAAGCACTGCTCATTGACTGGCCAGGGGTCCTCTGTATTGTGGCCACTGGTCAAAGGCGCCACATGACTGTCTCAGAGTCCTCTACATCATTCCGGTGACGGGACTTCTGGCCTAGTCTGACAGGATGGGTCTTGTGTTACTGTGACCAGATGGCTCAACAATGCATCATTCTCATCCATGCCCTCATCGCCTCAAGACTGGAGTACTACAACAGCATTCTCTATGGTCTTGAAAAATATTATTGTCTTTATTATTATTATTATTATTATTATTATTATTATTATTATTATAAGTACAGGTCTCTCTGCACCCGACCTGCAGGTTCAGAGGAAGCTTCTTTTCTGTAGCTGTCGTCCGACTGGACTGTAGCTCTGTATCCCGGTGACAACCCATCAACTAAGCCCCCAATACCCTATCCCACCCATAGTGTTATTTATTTACAAATGCACATACTGTAATTATAATTATACATAACCATATTCTACTGCTCTTCATATTATCCATCCTGAACATACACTTCTTACTACTCTTATAATGTTACTGTAGCTGTACGTACTATACATATCTGTGTATATGGTTCATATCTGAATATCATATTTATTCTGTTTCTCAAATGTTCTGTTAATATACTGCCCATATTTATATCTAATTTATATGACAAAGTATAGACAGACACCATCTGTCTATACTTTGTATATCACATTGCACTTTTGCTTTGTACAGGGTTCCCACGGGTCATAGAATTTCTGGAATATCATGGAATTTTAGAAAGTCTATTCCAGACATGGAAAGTCAGGGAATTTTGTTGTAGTAGTTTATGATCTACTAGCCAAAATGCATAACATATTTCCACACAGAATTGGTGTATATCTGGTTATTATCTTTGCAGCTTGCTTGAGTAGCCCAACTGTGTTAATTCAATGCCTATTTATTCATCTCCCGCTCTAAAAAAGTAAAAGACTCTTGACTGCTATGCGAGTGCTCTGAAATCATCGGTCGGTATATTGTACTACTCATTATATAGTAAGTAATGGAAATTCAGGTGTTTTGTCAGGGAAGAGTCATAGAATTTTACATTTGACTTACAGTGGGAACCCTGTTTGTACTTTTACTCTGCACAATGACAATAAAGTTGAATCTGATCTGATGTAAATTATTATTTAGTGCCTGTAGTGCTGCTTTGTATTAGCATACCTTTGCTGTTTGTTTTATGTGTATTGGACAACCCCCTGTTTAAAGGGGAACTTGGCAACTATTTCAACGTAATAAACCCGTTTAGAAATCATTTGGATGGTAAAATGACCTGTTCCGTTGAAAATGGTGACTTTCCCCGCTGCGCCTAGCGTCTACAGGCGGAAAACCAACCTTGCAACATTGAGACCACCGCCCCGGAAAGAGAAGTGAGAAACAAGAAACTCATTTTAAATTGTGTTTCTTACCTTGTAACATCCACATAGTTCTGCCAAATAACCGTTAGCATAACCATAGTTATGCTAACGGTTCGCTAGCTTGTAAACAAATCCATGTGCTTTATCGTTACCTTTTCCCACAGTTTGAAATAGCATAATGCACAATTTCAACAGCAGAGGGGGAAATCCTGCTAAAGTTTCCCTTTAAAGCAATCACAAACTTACATATTTTGATTGATCTTGATACACAGATGTGTGTTGTGCTGAATTAAACTGAATTTCACTTATCTTAGGTGCTGTGGGAATTTTGATACACAAGAAATCTTCAGAAATGGCCGTTCAGAGAGCATTTGTTTGACAGATGTTGACCAACAAAAGTTCTTAAATCATACAAACCATTAAAACGTCCATATTTTGATTGATTATGATACACAGAGGTGTGCTGTGCTGAAATAAACCCAATTTCACAGATCTTACCTGCCATGGCAAGTTTGATGCAGCGGACATACTCAGAAACTACATTTGAGACATATGGCCAGACAGGCCTAGATAAGTGTAACACCCATTATTTCATGAAATGTCATCATCACCTGGTATGGGAACTCCACAGTTAGAGATTGTAGTACTCTGCAGAGAGTAGTGCGCTCAGCTGAACGTACTATAAGAACTCAACTCCCTGCTCTACAAGATATCTATTCCAGAAGAGTACTCCTAAGAGCCCAAAAGATTCTGAAGGACTCTTCTCATCCTAACAATGGATTATTCCTACCGCTGAAATCAAGAAGACGCCTATGTATGGCGTATAATGTTTTTTCTAACATTATCAATAGAAGTTCAAATAACACTCTATTTTCAACTGTTGATAAATTAACAAACCCCCCCTCACAATTAGCGCCTGAACTTCTCTCAACTAATAAATGCAATGAGTTTTCATCTTTTTTTAAAGGTAAAATTGACAAAATCAGACTCAACATATCTGCTCAATTACAAATTCAACAACCTGAACTTCCAGCAACAAACAGAGGGAAACTAAACTTGATGTCAGAGTTCAGCTTGATAGACTACGAAACACTTGAAAAAACGGTACAGAATCTCAGCTCTTCCACATGTGTCTTAGACACTCAATTGGCCTACCAATTTCTTCAAAACTGTTTTTCATCTCATAGCGGCGGATGTCCTTCAAATTGTAAATGTATCACTGCTGTCTGGCACTTTTCCTAAGTCACTGAAAACAGCTGTTGTAAAGCCACTTCTCAAGAAGAATAACCTGGATGCCTCCATGCTAAACAATTACAGGCCCATATCCAATCTACCTTTTATTGGCAAAATTATTGAAAAAGTAGTCTTTAATCAATTAACCACCTTCCTAACATCAAATGGGTATTTTGATTACTTTCAGTCTGGCTTTCGGGCAAATCACAGCACTGAAACAGCTCTCATTAAAGTTTCCAATGACATACGCCTAAACACAGATTCAGGTAAAACATCAGTCCTAGTGCTACTGGACCTTAGTGCATCATTTGACACTGTTGATCACAATATTTTACTACACAGACTAGAACACTGGGTTGGATTTACAGGCATAGTTATCAGCTGGCTAAAATAATATCTACAAGAAAGGAGCTTCTTTGTTGCCATCAGAAACTGTACCTCAACACCAACGTCCTTGACCTGTTGTGTTCCCCAGGGGTCGATCTTAGGGCCACTATTATTCAACCTCTATATGCTCCCACTTGGACAAATCATCCAAAATAACTTGATTTCATATCATAGCTATGCAGATAACACAAATTTACTTAGCTCTGTCACCAAACGAAGTAATTATATTTGGTAAAAAGGAGGAAAGACTTAGGGTTGCCACTCTCCTTGACACAAAAGGGTTGAAGGCAAAGGATACAGTTAAAAATCTTGGTGTATTAATTGACAGTGATCTAAATTTCAACAGCCACATGAAAGCGACAACTAAATCAGCTTTTTACCACCTCAAAGATATTGCCAGACTCAGAGGGCTGATGTCAAAATATGACTTAGAAAAACTCATTCATGCATTTATCTCCAGCAGGGTTGATTACTGCAATGGACTGTTCACAGGCCTTCCTAAAAAGACTATTAAACAGCTTCAGATGATACAAAATGCAGCAGCTAGGATTCTAACAAAAACTAAAAGAACTGACCACATTACTCCAAGTCCTTGCACTGGCTTCCAGTAATTCACAGAATTGACTATTGCTTGTTTATAAATCAGTAAATGGAGCAGGACCTAAATACCTGTCAGACGTGCTTCAGCAGTACACACCTTCTCGTCCTCTCAGGTCCCAGGTGAAAAACCTGCTAGTAAAACCTACTGTTAGAACTAAACATGGTGAAGCAGCTTTTAGCTGCTATGCGGCTCAGCTGTGGAATCAACTTTCAGATGACATCAAAAAGGCCCCAACTGTAGCCAGTTTTAAATCTAGACTTAAGACCAAACTGTTCTCAGATGCTTTCTGCTAACTGTGCCGAGTTACAAATTCTGAATCTGCCTTGATAATTATTCTACTTTATCTTTTATTACTTTTTTTACTACTTTTGCCTTTGTTTTTTGCTTACTAATTATCCTTTATTTTTAAATTATTTTACCTTGTGTTTTATGTTTTCTTTTTATGATGATCTTTACCTTTTAACTATTCTTTGACTATATTGCCTTTCTATGCTTTTTATTTGTTATTATTGTTTGGTTTTGTTTATGTAAAGCACATTGAATGACCTCTGTGTATGAAATGCGCTATATAAATAAACTTGACTTGACTTGACAAAGCCAGAACTGAGAGACTCAGGAGAAGTTTTTATCACCAGGCCATCCGAACTCTGAACTCACACTATACTGACTTTGCACACATTCACTCCTCAGCACTCTCAAACATTTCCCAACTCTGAACTCACACTAGACTGACTTTGCACTCATTCACTCCTCAGCACTCATGACCCCCCCCCCCACACACACCTACATGACTTTTAGCACTTTTACATCCCTCTCCCTATGCTACAGACCTTTTATTTATTTTCTTATTTCATTACACGTCAAAACACACACACACACACATATCTGACTTTCTCCAACTTTTGCACATCTCCATAGAACTTTTTATTTATTATTTTTGTTTTCTCCTCCATCTATCTACCCATGTCCTATTGCCTAGCCTTTCTGCCCGCCCACCCCCACCACACACACACACAAAAAACACACACTTACATCATCACCTCACATACATACAGCACACTGCTTGCTACAGTAAGCCTCCTCTACATACTTGCTGCACACTGCCACCCCCCTCCCTACATACACAGCACATTGTTTCATCAGGAAGCTTCTCCAACACACATCCCCAACATACTTACAGCACACTGCCCCCCCCCCCATACACAGCACATTGTCGCATGAGGAAGCTCCTCCAACACACATATTGCACACTGCCCTCTCCCCACATATACAGCACACTATCCCATCTCCCTTGTCATCCCCCCCAACACACACACCAAAAGCCCTGCTGTTGGGTTAGCCCCTTGAGCCGTGGATCTGCCCAAGGTTTCTTTCTTGGTAAGGAGTTTTTCCTTGCCCCTGTTGATCTTGGGTGCTCCTTGTTGATGCCCCCCCCCCCCCCAATCCCAATCCTCCCCCACCTTTCTTATGCAGCCCTTGCCACTTAATCTATTAAACCCCTCTTCTACTGCACTTTTTTTACCCCATTAATGCACAAATAGGCTGACACCAGACATAATTTCACTGCATTTCTTACTTCCAGTAACTATATGCATGTGACAATAAACTTCCTTGTATCCTTGTATCCTTGTAACAGGTAGGATTTAAAGTGTGACGTCTGTGCTTGGAGGCTTGCAAATATTCATGTTAACAGACTAGCGTTTGCTAAGCATATGCCGATTGAAACATAGCTTATTCCATTCAGATAGCTAGGTGGCTACCATGTTCATACTGCATTTTTAATGGCAAACAAAAATGTCACGCTAGCAACAACTCATTACATGTTTCCATATCCCAACAATGAAGGCTCCTTGTAATAACTTACTATTGTGTTGTCAATGTGGCACAAGCAAACAAGGCTAGAGTTGGATCAGACTTATGTTTGTGAGTAACAGCTGGCAAAAGGACGTTATGAGAACTGTTAAGACTCTCTTAAAGTGACAATGCACCATTTATCAATACTTCATCAAGTTAAACATCAAATTGGCAGCATTTCTTTAAAAATATTTATATTTAATAAACACTAATACACACTAATAGTGTAAATTATTGGCCTTTAGTTTACTTGTTGCCAAGTTGTGCCTAGTTGTTGGTGTTTGTGGGGTTTTTTTTTGGTGGGGGGCGCCAATATTGTTGTTGCATACCCCTCAAAAATGGGTAGCTGCGCCCCCGGCCTTTATTTTGGGCAAGCCTGCATTCGAGGCAGGCCTTCTGTTGAAGAATTTTATATAAAGCTTGCGCTAACAGTAATCCTCCTGCCCCCGATACCACAGCTGTGGATAGTGTGGAATGTTCAAGTAATAACACAATCCAATGTGTGTCTCAATTGTCCCCCGCTGACCACCTCACACATTTCTCTAGATTTTGCCACGACCTTACATGACACAATGCCATAAAATGCCAGTTTTTAGGACACATAATAATGTTTGTAATGATACCAGTTAGGCCTACGTTCAACAGTAACATAAGTGTAATGAGCTATTCATTGTCGAAGGTGCATGGTGAAGTGAAATTCTTACTTTGGAAAACAAACATTTGCCGATATTATTGGATAGGGGATATGCGTAGGCCACTTGTTTATTTTTTACGTAGCCTACAATGGCCAGTTCAGACAAAGCTGAAATTACTCATTTTGAAACATTTGTATGGTTATATAGCTTGACTTAAAGGAACCATATGTAAGAAATGTATTTCAATCAATCATAAAATGGCCCTGATATGTCACTAGACATTAAGAAATCATATTCATTTCAAATACTTATGTCTATGACAACAGTAGTCCGGACAGGATATTGTCATTTAAAAAGTGAAGTTGCAGCCCTCAACTAATGTTGATGTTGTCATGTTGTGTTTTGGCCTGATGTGCCACCCTCCACCTATCTACTAATCACAAAGTCAGTAGTGTTTTGCCAGCTCTGCCAGTCAGAGGGGAGGGGGAGGGGATACACTGCTCTACAGTAGTTTGAAAGTGATTGTAGTACCAGTTTTGGCCACAATCTTACATACGGTTCCTTTAAATCCCAGAGAGTAGGCTACCGCACCCCACAGTGATGGCCTGGTCTTACGCGTTCAGTGTGAGGTATAAACAAGCTGAGAATTTAGTGGTGTCACGTCTGCCTGTCACAGACGTGGGGAGCTGAAGCTTGGGATACAGTTTCTACAGTAACAGTATTTTATTTTACTTCTTATGGAACATTTTTTTTTTCACTTTTATAAAGGCTTTGTTTGAATGCTGTTGGAACAAATAGTAGTTGATTATCAAGGCAACTTTCTGTTGCAATATTCTGTGTGTTCTGGACTGCAGGTAACTTGTTAAGCCAGTGGTTCTCAAACTTTTTCTTTCATTCCCCACTTTGATCAAGGGGGCATTGACTGATGATAGTGGAGATAACGTGTTATCCCGAGGCCTTTGCAAGTCAGCATCTCCGACGGTAGTCTACCCTATTAAAAATATACGTTTTCGATGTCCCAAACGGAGAGGCATACTTTATTGTTTTAACGATCTCTATGCTACTCACCAAAATGTAGGTGTGACCTACAGCTAAGAATTACCAAAGCACGCAGGAAACGAGTTGAGACTGATACAAAAATATATTTATTTTCCAAATTGTCAAGTGTCACCAGCAGTCTCTAGAACAAGACTAATAAAAACATTCAAAATGTATTAATTCAATATCCTAAAAGTTCTGTATACATATAAGTCTTTAAAAAAACAATGATGACAGTTTGGTAGGGCACTCAACATAGGCTTCAAGTTTACAAAGAGCCTCCACAAAGATCAACCAGGACGGGGTCTCCTCACAATAAATAGTGGCACACAGGACACAAAAGAAAACAAAAGAAAGGGAAATGTATGATTTACAGCACAGCAAAATGGCCTGAGCCAAGGTAAGGTGCACTACAAGCTGAGCAAACAAGGTGACCACAGCAAACACTTGAGGAGCCCTGCTTAAGATTATTACCTTCTGGGGATTAATGTAGTACTTAAAGCTTAGGTCTGAGGGTATCACAGATACTGTAAGAGTCTGCTAAATGTTCACAGTGTAAGTGTACTAAGTACAGAGTTTTAGCAAATCTAATTCAACCTATACAACGAGTCATAGAACCCTATGGCTCAGGAGTACCAGTTTCCAGTATGGATGCGCTAAGTCAATGGGTAAACCCGTTAGTAAATCTATGAACTAATACCGCCGGGAGCATATAGACCCTATGCCCCCGGAGTAACAGTCTCCCGTATGGAAATACCGTGTGAATAGAATGCACGAAGCAGCCGTCAGTGACTCTATGACCTAATACAGCCGGAAGCCTAGACACTATGCCCCGGAGTAACAGTCTCCCGTATACTTATGGTAGTATGGTACTTATCTGTGATTTCAAGGTTTAGTTTCAACATAGGCTACAGCGCAATCCCTTGCAACGGGCCAAACATAGGCCTTCAAACACCAGTATGGACAAAATCAGTGTGGCACTCAGTAAAAGAAACAAACAGAACGAAAATAAACCAAGACAAAACAGTAGCTATTATCACTACCAACACAGTCGTTCCTAAAACAGATACAACCATAGTTAGTAAACTACAACCATGCACTATGAATGCAGTAGGTGTAAACTTCAAATGTTTGTACCTGCTCCGTCATGGCAACGCTGTTGACATAAACTCCCGAACCACTGCGTAAAGCAGTCCAACCTCCGTGTGGATGCAGCTCACACTGTAACAGTTCTTAAAAAGTAGCCGTTGTTACGACTGAACTGATGTTAGTTAGTGCACTTAGAACAAAACGGGAGGTCATACCTAATAATGGACACAGCAAGGGTACGGAACCTCCAGTGTTCGTTTGGCTTATCCCTTGTCCATCAACATTACTATGCGCCCAGTCTAAAAGATAGATAGATAGATAGATAGATACTTTATTGATCCCCAGGGGAAATTCAAGGTCTCAGCAGCAGCATACATACAAAACAAACACATTCTTTAACAGCAGAAAGAGTCATTAAAGTATATAATATAAAAACACAACTAAGCAGTAAGGACAGTAGAAGATAAAGAATATGCTAAATATACTAAAATACAAATTATACTAACACTTAATACAATATATAAAAATATACTAAAATACAAATGACAAAAATACAAATTATACTAACACTTAATCTAAATCAATTCTAAAAACAGTCTCCACATAGTGGTGATTAATAAATCAGAGGCGCTTGCAATAACTGAGGCAGGGACTGAGCCTGTGATTCTCTGTGCATAGTAAGGTATGGTAAGGTGCTCTAAGGCAGTGTTTCTCAAACTTTTTCAGACCAAGGACCACTTAACCAGTAAAAAAAACATCACGGACCACCTAGCTAATAGACACAATAGGCCTACTCACTGAACCACCTTGCTAATTGTCTTTGCACCTTGCTTATTGTGTCAGAGGATTCATGATTTAAATTGGCATATACATAGGCAGTGTTGCAGAACTGTTTGGATTCACATACAAGTTGGTTCAATATTGCAAACAACTCATCTCTATTATGTTTTACCACATCTGCTTACGGACCACTTGGGATAGCTTGCGGACCACCAGTGGTCCCCGGACCACACTTTGAGAAACACTGCTCTAAGGTGCTCTGTGTGAATGAGTGTCATGGTGGTAGTGCAATGGTGATAGTGGTCATGGTGATAGTGCAAATGAGTAAGTCAACAGTGCAACAATGCAGAAATAAAGTAAAGTCTATATATCTATATATTTAACTATTTGAGAAAATGTATAAGTGTGGCCACAGTTCGGCTGTGGCATGGAGGGGGGGTATGCATATGTGCTAATGTGCTAATATAGCACGCAAACACAGTGGACAGACAGTACTAAACATGGAGGGGGTGAAGAGGCAGACAGACTATGCAGAGAAGTCTATCTCTCCTCTTCCCTTAAGTGAGGCATTGAACAGTTCAATGGCCCTGGGGACAAATGACTTTCTCAGTCTGTCAGTTGTGCAAGGCAGTGAGCGAAGTCTCCAGCTGATCAGGCTCTTCTGCTTAACAATAGTGCTGTGGAGTGGGTGACACTCATTGTCCAAGATGTTGATCAGTTTGTTCAGTGTCCTTTTGTCAGATAGTGAAGTGATGCACTCCAGTTCAGCTCCCACCACAGAGCCAGCTTTCCTTACCAGCCTGTCAATTCGCCCCACATCCTTCTTCCTTGTGCTTCCTCCCCAGCATACTACTGCATAGAAGAGGACGCTGGCAACAACAGACTGGTAGAACATCCTGAGGAGCTTACTGCACACATTGGAGGACCGCAGCCTCCTCAGGAAGTACAGCCTGCTCTGCCCTTTCTTGTAGAGTGCATCAGTGTTGGCTGACCAGTCCAGTTTATTGTCCAGGTGGAGACCCAGATACTTGTAGGTGCTAACCACCTCCACATTGACCCCATCAATGTGGACTGGTAGCAGAGTGGGCTTAGACCTGCGGAAATCCACCACCATCTCCTTGGTCTTTGAAGTGTTAAGTTGAAGATGATTGAGTTTGCACCATTGCACAAAGTCCTCCACCAGGCTCCTGTACTCCTCCTCCTGCCCGCCCCTGATACACCCCACAATTGCAGTATCATCAGAAAACTTCTGCATGTGGCATGACTTGGTGTTGTAGCAGAAGTCAGATGTGTACAGGGTGAACAGGACTGGAGAGAGCACAGTTCCCTGTGGCGCTCCGGTGCTGCAGATCACAGTGTCAGAGAGACAGTTCTTCAGTCTGACGAACTGTGGTCGCTCGGTCAGGTAATCTGTAATCCAGGTTACCAGGTGAGCGTCCACACCCATCTGCAAGAGCTTGTCTCCCAGTCTGAGGGGCTGGATGGTGTTAAAAGCACTTGAGAAAAAAGCATTCGTTAGGTTAAAGACACTTGACTACCACAGCTACAATACATTTCTATGTCTGCTCAAACATAAATAGCATACCTGTGTGAAAGCTCTAAACCCCCACAGTAGTCGTCCTAAACGAGATGCTTTGTTCGTTGCTGAACTGAGGACAAGTATTCTACCAGCGACGACTCGGCAAAAGCACAGGTGTTGTTAATATGTTAATAATGTATGTTAATAAATTGACAGGGTCGGTCGGGTTACGGCAAAAGGCAAACGGCAAAAGGATGGCCTGGCAGTGTTTTTTTGCGCGTCTGCAGAAGTCAGCCAAATATGAATGTAATTCTGTGGCATAAAGCAGATGTATTTGTATATTGTACAGAAAAATAAAAATGACATGCCAAGCAGTCAATTGACTACATTGCAGTCAAGAAAGGGCAAATTAATTTACGAAACCAAAACGTGGGTCATAGTTGTCTAAGCCTCTATTGTGTAGCCTGTTAAAAACGTCGACAGATAGTATTAAATCGGCAACAACATTGTTTTCTGCAGAAGCCTACCCAAGGCTACAGATTAATTCTGAACAGTTATTTCTCTACTGACTCAATTATCACACAAGACACTGTTTTGATTTGCGTAGTTGCGTTACCCCCAACACTGACTATAATGTAGAAAGCAAATTTCGATTTCGATTTTCGTTACCACCGTGTAGTCAAGCCTTAAGCCATACCCAAGTAGCCTAAATCGAGGTAATGTTTAATTATGCATGATTTATTTTGTTATTGAGTTCGTAGGCTGGGATTACTCTCAGCAACAATTATGTTTAATAGTAGCCTCCTTATTTTTCAGAAGGGGCGGCAGGCAGAGCGATGTACAGTGGAGCGACGCACAGTGGCTGAAAGTGGTACTAAAGCTTCACGCAGCTTCACGCATGGTAATGCGCGACTGAAGTGGTCATTTGAAAGCGATGCCCACTGTACACAGACACACACAAACACACACACACACATGTACGCACGCACACATACAGTACACACACAGACAGAAACACACACATGCACACACACACATCAACATACACACAGACACGCACACACACAAACACACACGCACACACATATACAGTATACGCACACACACACACACACACACACACACACACAGGCACGCACATACTATCGCTATCAGCAATTAGAACGGCCGATACATAATTACAAATGTTCATCATCATTTGGCTGCATTTCCAGTATTGGCATTACGTAGTAGTTTGTCCACCAGATGGCACATCGTTGCAGCAGACGCAGACGGCTCTGGCGAGACGTAACTTTGTTGGAAGTTAATAAGTGGGTTGGAAAGACAATAGACGCTTTCTACAAGGACAACAGTGTAGTTTACCGCAGAGAATGTCTAATAAGGGTAGGATGATTTCCACATGAAATGTAATTCCCATTTCTTCTTGAAGCCAAAATAAATCTGAGAATGTTTATCGGACATTGTTTTTTACTGCAGGTAGGCTACGCTAATCTTATACAAGTTATATCACTAGCCTGGGACCTAGGTAAAATAATGTTACCATTAGCCTTGGTTGAATGATGGAGGCCAATTTGATTAGTGTATTTGTAGAAAACAATAAATGCGGTTACCAAGCAAATTGACAACAGTGCTGTAATTTTATCTTTCGACCAAAGATTCTCGAACAGAACTCTGTTCTAGAATCTTTGCTTTCGACTGTCATCTCATTCTTTTCTGACCATAGTAACAGGAGTTAGTGAGTTAGCCACAACGCGTTTGCTAATGCGATGGTTTTCTAATGGGAAATATACCTGAAAGATAAACTATGAAGCATCCTAAACAGGCTGGGACATTTCTGCTTGCTAAATAGGTTTTTCTCCTGTTGATTCGCTCACAGTCCTTGGTGGCCCTGTCAGTGCTTTGTAAAATGTTGCATTAAGACCACAAGTCTCAAAAAGCATCTGCTAACGTTCATTCCCAAACACCCACTAGCTACTTTAATCCTCTATTTTCAAAGGTGTTTCAAGTAAGGAAGAGCATGGTTCAAAGTAAAGTAGGCTAACCAGGACTGAGACGACGTAATTGACTGCATAAATTCGGCAAAGTGAATCATTTGAGTCAACTCATCACAATGTAGATTTATTAACGCACCCGTGATGATCTACATCTCCATTTAAACCAAATGTTTTAGAGCGCACTTTGAGAGATGTATCCAGGGCAGGGCTGTACCTGTTGCAGATGCTACAAAAATCATTCCGTGCGATGGATGATTTACCAACGTTACTGTATGTCTGATACAGTTTTGCCTATGGCTATACATGCGTGAGACTGAGACGCTTGTTCGTTTGTTCGAAGTTCGTGTTTTGGGTGTGAGAGGGGAATCGATGTGCTTGATTCCAGCTTGGTAGTTGTAGTCTATGCGATTAAAAGGCATGTGCGTGTGAAGTGTCCAAACAATGATAACACTTTATGGCTGCTTTGACCTTCACAGACCTTCAGCTACTGTAGAGTGGGTCCCATTTAGAAGTGGCCACTTCATTTGCGCTTTCTGTGATTCACACAGCTGCGTGAAATGTATTACAACTTTTCGCCAAGAGGTGGCAGCTTAAGTCTGCTTGATACTAACCGCAGTCCGCGGCCCACACTGCTGGTGGTCCCTGACCATGGATTCAGTCGTTGCAATGTGGGAATCAGTATGTTTTATTCAGTGGTGGTCCTGGCGTTACGTAATTAGTCAGAATGGTGGTCCCTGGTTCACAATCAGTTGAAAACCCCTGCTGTAAGCCATTGGTTCCCAAAGGAGACTTTATTTGGGTCGCCAGCATAGCCTAGTGACAATTTATGTTGCGTAATAGGCCCATCTTATAGGGCTTAGGAGAGCTAACAGCTTTCTAGGATCTAGTTTGTTAACAGTCACTGTTTTGCCATAACTTCCTCTATACATTTTTGCATTTAAAATAGCTCTGAAACAGGGTGGCGAACATATCGCAGAGGGGATGCCAGAGCGTGGATATCTCAATCACAAAATTAAACAATATTTCTATTGGGCGCCTACGTTGCCATGAACAATAACGCAGCTCTCAACTTGGCCCGTTAAAATGTGAACAGTCTAGCAACGCATTTCATGAAGGCCCTTTTGGACATGTGAGTTATTTGTACCACTGGCAAGATGTAAAACTGCATTTCGTTCGTGGTATTTAATTTGTGCACTGACAATAAAAAAAGTTGAATATCATATGAACTAAAACTTAAAAGTTGAATATCATATGAACTAAAGATAAAATCTTGCATATGTAGAAGAAGAAACATTCACAAAAATCCATGGCATGACCTCTCTTCTTGATAGCTGTTGAAAACTGCATGGAAATGACAGGGATTGTTTTGTTTATTAATAAATAGAATATAGAATAGAATAGAATATCTTAAATTGTCATTGTCACAGGTACAACGAAATTAAGTGCATTCCTTGTTCAGTGTAAAAGTAGCAATAAATAAGTAAAAAAGTCACTATGGACATAAAAGGACATAAAAAGTGCATAAAAACTTTACACCCCACACATATGTAAATGTAAAACATAAAGCTATGCTTTGGTAGCACCGTTCAGTGAGACTATGGCTGTTGGGCAGAAACGGTTTCTTAGTCTATTTGTCCTGGTTTTTATGAATCTGATTTTGTATCTCCTGCCTGATGGCAATAGTTCAAACAGTTTGTGACCGGGGTGTGATGAGTCTTTCAGGATGGAATTGGCCTTTTTGAGGCAGCGGGAACAGTGCAGTTCATCCAGAGAGGGAAGAGGGCAGCCAATGATGTTCTGCGCTGCCTTAATGACCCCCTGGAGCCTCTCCCTCTGTGCCACAGTGCAGCTTGTAAACCAAACACAGAGGCAATATGTCAAAATACTCTCAATTGAGCAGCGATAGAATGACACCAGCAGCTTTTGAGGGATGTTGTCCTTCCTGAGAACTCTCAGGAAGTAAAGTCTCTGCTGGGCCTTCTTCACTACCCCAGTGGTGTTGATGCCCCAGGTCAGGTCCTCCATGATGTTGACTCCCAAGAAGCGGAAGTCTGTGACCCTCTCCACACAGTCCCCCTTTATCACCAGTGGCTGGATGTCTGTCTTTTTCTTCCTGTAATCCACAATGAGCTCCTTGGTCTTAGCTGTATTAAGGATTGCAAGTTGTTGGCCTCACACCACCCCACCAAACGCTCCACCTCGTCTCTGTAGGCGGACTCATCTCGGTGTCATCTGCAAATTTGACCAAGGTGTTGCTGAGGTGAGCGGGGGTGCAGTCGTAGGTATAGAGGGTGTAGAGCAGGGGGCTCAGCACACAGCCCTGGGGGGAGCCAGTGCTGAGGCTAAGGGTGGTGGAGGTGTGGTGGCCTACTCGTACTCTCTGAGTGCGGTCTGTCAGAAAGTCCTTAATCCAAAGGCAGGTGGAGTGTGGTAGTCTGAGGCCTGATAGCTTGTCCACCAGTCTGTGGGGCAGGATGGTGTTAAAAGCCGAGCTAAAATCTATGAAGAGCAGCCGAGCATAGCTCCCCTGCTGCTCCAGGTGGGACAAAGCAGCATGGAGGGCTGTGGCTATGGCGTCCTCAGTAGACCTATTAGCCCTGTACGCAAACTGGTGTGAGTTAAAGGTGGGGGGGATGAATGACGTATGATGTATGACGTATGATGACCAGTTTTTCAAAGCACAGGGGTGAGTGCTACTGGCCAGTAGTCATTGAGGGTGGAGATATTTGTTTTTTTGGGCAGAGGGACTATGGTGGAGGTCCGTGGACTGGGAGAGTGACCGGTTGAAGATCTTGGTAAAGACCCCCGCCAGCTGGTCAGCACAGTCCTTAATAACTCGCCCAGAGATGCCGTCGGGACCAGCTGCCTTCCGCGGGTTGACAGCCTGCAGCATACGCTTCACCTCATGCTCCTCCACAATGAAGACGATGTCATTGTTGGCTGCAGGATGTGGCATTGCTGCCTTTGGTGGTTTTACCTCGAAGCGGGCAAAGAAGTGGTTCAGCTCCTCTGCCAGTGAAAAATCCCCTTCAGCAGCCCCAGCGTTGGTCTTGTTTGTGATGTGCTGGATTCCCTGCCACACCTGCCTGCTGTTATTGCTGTCTAGGTTGTATTCAATCCTCCTCCTGTAGTCCGACTTGGCCTTAGGGATACCCCTCTTGAGTTTGGAGCGTGCTGCACTCTACAGAGCCTCCTCGCCTGATCTGAAGGCAGTGTTCCTCTCCTTCAGCAGCTGCTGGACCTCCTTTGTCATCCACGGCTTCTGGTTAGGATAGACCCGGATGCGTTTATCCGCCGTGACAGTGTCTATACAGAATTTAATATAACATAAAACCCTGTGTGTAAACACCTCCAGGTCTGGGTGTTCGAATATTTCCCAGCAGGTCCTGTCGAAACAGTCCTGCAGTAGCTGAGAGGCTCCGTCAGGCCATGTTTTGACAGTCCTTATGATGTTAGAGGCAGTTTTCCTGAGGGAAGTGTATGCCGGTGTTATACGGTAACCGGCTTTCATGTTAACTGGCTGGGCTGTTTACTTTGCCTCTGGAGTTAACGTAACCGTCCCCTTCTTTTGCAGATGTGTTGAACTGATGATTTAGCCTCCAATAACTGGTCGCAGATTTGTCTGTTTAACTCAAGTTCAAATAGAAATGTTTGTGATGCTCCACTTTGTTGTTTAATAAAGCTTTACAACACGATGTGTTGGCGTTGGAAGTGTCAGGTTGTCTGTAGTAGGCTAGGCTACATGCACTGGACCATGAATATGCCACCAAATAAATAAAACGAAATAAACTCCATGTGGGTCTCAAACCACTACCAAATTAAACTGCTTGTATGATAACCTGACATCAACCTCCTTGCGCCACTAGCCAGCTGACACTTTGCAGTGAAATTGGCCATACTTATCTAGTAGGCCTACAACTAAAAGAGGTCACCTAGAATGTTATTGTGTTTGTAGCAGGTTAACTCAGTGGATCATGGTATCTGGCAACTGTGTTATCTTGCAACGTTTCCCAAGCCATTTAGATCTTCAAAGTATAGGCTTGGCTTAATGGGTTTTACGTTTCACTGACTGCTGCCCGCGGCCACCTAGTCTATCTTCAGCTTAAATTGAGGAAGCATTGCTGGTCTAAAAATGTATACATTTCAAAAAAAATGTGAATGGAGGATTGAACCCGTACTAGCGTAAAAGTAGCTTTAACAACGCATTAACCTGTTGCGCCACATGCAACTGTGATGAACTGCCATACTTGTGATTATTTAGAGATTTGAAAGGTTCTATAACAATGATACAAATCTATTCACCATCGCAGCGCCAGTAGGCTACTTTCTGTGCAGCCCGCACACACACATACAGGCATGCCAAACAACAGTTTCAAGAGTGGAGGGTGGAGTAGAAGATGGACACAAATTGATTAGTGTGATTTATGTTTGCGGAACGGATGTACAGGGCTGAGCGGCGGTCATATTTTGTACCGCTATACGGTACATCTAGTTGTTATTTAATTAAACAAGGTGAACTTCTCCCCACTGTGGAATGCAGAAATGGATGCTACAAGGAAGGGAATTCAAACGCCCTCAACACCTTACCATTTATTGATGTCATTGTGGTTCATTGAGATATCTGTCATTTTTTCTGTTAAAGATTGGCATGGAGACAATAGGACACGGTTGCCTTTGTCGGTGTCCTTATGTGAACTTGCACAGGTAAACCTGCACACCTTTACTTGCGTACGACTTCATACCAGTGCTTCAGACCAGAGCTGATGCTTCAGCAATAGCCGTCACTGAAAAGCTGTGAGTGTCGTTGAACACAGCTGTTCTCACATTAGCTGATTGCGATACCTACATACACCATTGTTGCCTAATTACCAATTATTCATTACACCTGTAGTATTTACTTTTTTTTAAGTGTTTTTCACATATAGTATTTTTTGCAGTATTTTTAAAATACAAAAATACACACAAATAAAGTATTTTGATACAATACAGAGCCATTTCCTTCAACTCAATAAAATACAAACGTCAAAATACTTTTTTGTATTTGAAATACATATGACATGTTTCAGAAATACTACCCAAATAATAATAAAAGAAATAATACTAACAGGCAGATTACATCTTTATAGTTGGCCATATGATGACATACTTAGGTTAATACTGTATTTCACCGGTTAGGGCACCAAAATGGCCAGGAGCGGCACTGTGTAGCCTATCTTGGTTTCAAGTCATCAAGTTTTGGGTTACAGGTAGTGGGCTCTCTGTTGATTTTAATGAGTAGGCCTTAGCCTAAAGTTACAGCATTTCTATCACAATTGACCAGACTTCGACCTTTTGTCTGCTTTTGACAAAATTCTGACTATTGTTCCTTGTGTTGCATCATGAGCCATCACTGTGCCTACAGTATTGCATTCTACTGTTAGCCTTAAGCCTAGCTCAGTCATGTCCTGTAGGTGTCTGTGCTTGCCTCTGGCCAGGTGCAGCGGGTTAATCAGGCACTTAGCTGCCTTTTTAAAGCTAAACAGGACAAACCTCAGGCAGACTGGCTTGAGCTTCTGTGACAACCCTCTCTATTGCAGGTGTCAGTTGTGATGAAGCGCAAATGCTTAAAATATTGAAATGCAAAGCAGAACTGAAAATACAATTGCAGTCGCAATGTCTCATGTTTTAAACTCATGTGAATCGGTACGACATATGAAAACCTTTTAAACATGTAAAAACCAGTGTATAAAAAAATATAGATTACAATAACATGGTAATATCATAATTTTGAATGAATTCACTTTATTTAAGGAAGGTTATTTTCAACTCTGTTACACTTCAGAAGAATGGAGACCAGACGTCAAAGCAAGTCTCAGGGTAAGGGCTTACGGCCACCCTTTTCACAAGTAACCTGTTTGCCTGTTGTGGAACGTTGAACCTTATGATTTTGTTGTAGTGGAACGTAGCTGAAGTGATTGTGCTGCTGGAAGATATGACGGCTGGAACAGGAAAGAGGTTTCACTGCAACCTCTGCATCTGACTGCTTTGTTCCAATTGGTTGACCCACTATTCTGTCTAGCATGGCTGGGCGGCCACAGTGTTTAAAGTCATGTTAACTCACAACTAGAGGGTATAGGCTTTTAGAAAATAGTTTAGTTGGTTAAATTACCGAGGACACAATGTATCCTTGGTTCACTGATACAATATAGGAGTATGTATTGTGCATGGTAAGGAGGAACTTGAGTGTCATGTTGAGTGACATGTTTGAATTCCCTTCCTTGCAGGCTGGGCGGCCACAGTGTTTAAAGTCATGTTAACTCACAACTAGAGGGTATAGGCTTTTAGAAAATAGTTTAGTTGGTTAAATTACCGAGGACACAATGTATCCTTGGTTCACTGATACAATATAGGAGTATGTATTGTGCATGGTAAGGAGGAACTTGAGTGTCATGTTGAGTGACATGTTTGAATTCCCTTCCTTGCAGAATCCCCTTCTTCAATCCAACAATTCTACATCCTCATTAGCTGCACACTTGGTTGAAGATAGCTTTATATCAAATATGTCAAATATGTGACATCACATCATTATATTGTTCCAATACTCAGGAATGTTGCCCAGCAACCAGCCTTGTGTATCATCAGCTCTAAAGCAGGTTTTGCCAAAGACAAAGTTATTCTGATTCAAAGCAACAACTGAGCTACAGAAAGCTGATTAAAAACTAGATTGATGTCAAGTAAGGTTGCTGTTCACACAGTTACATTGTGTATATGTTTTCTTTTATAAATCATGATATTGAATTCTGCAGTGCAAGAGGCCTCATTACAGTAAGACAGTAGACAAACGCAGAAAAAAAGCCACTGAAGGCTGGCAGCTGGGCCCATGCAGCTGACAGTCGCTTGATTTGACCATTATATTGTTTGTGTAACGGGTGCCAGCTAGCTTAGCTGTGCTTGTGGAACATAGGTAAACCACACTCCCCGACGCCTCAAGAGTGCTGCTGACATGCAAGCCAGTAGCCTGGGCCAGAGCCATATAAAGGTCGAGTTGCGACAACTCCATTGACGCTAATGTTCCATTTTTTTACAATATTGCAGCTAATGGAAGCCTCAAATAGTTCCCGGAAGTTAACAATTAATAATAGCAGCAGTGCAGTTACAGCAGTATAGACTGTTTGTAGCCAACATTTCAGACTCACATGTACATTCCTTTGCCTCATCCGAATAATAATAACAGTAAAAGTAGTAATAGTAATAGTAATAGTAACACTGACTTTGTGATTAGTAGATAAGTGGAGGGTGGCGCATCAGGCCAAAACACAACATGACATGACAAAACACAACATCAACATCAGTTGAGGGCTGCAACTTCACTTTAAAAATGACAATATTCTGGCCGGACTACTGTTGTCAGTGATATAAGTATTTGAAATGAACATGATTTCTTAATGTCTAGTGACATATCAGGGCCATTTTTTTATTAATTTAATTTCATTTGTTACATACGGTACGTTTTTGCATTTAGTAGGCCTACAACTTTTATGACGTGACGTTTCTTGGGCATTTAGCTTCACCATCACGTCAAGTTGTAACGTATGCGCAATGCTCATGTAGGCTATGGATTTAAGTGGCTTAAAGGCAGCAAAAGTAGGATATAGTGCAACTGCTTCCCCAAAACAATTCCTCCATAACTCTGTATTTAATCGTTTGATATGTGGATAACTTTCAGTGGACTAAACAAAAGGTAAAGATTTTGTTATCACAAGGCTGGTTCGTTATATGGCGAAGCATATAGCCAAGCAGAAGTGAAGCTGAGTTTGTTGTTAACATTGTTGGTAACTGTCAGGGAATTTAACCCCAACATATAGATACAAGAACCACATCACGTAGTATGGCTTTGCCCACAAACTCTGGTACCAAGCCTGCTAAAGTAAGGAAGAATTCCTCACACCACAGTCTCTGACTCTGCAGCCCAAAAGCTGTGTCTTTTATTGTAGGGTAGACTGAGTACAGTTGAGACATGTGTACAGTTGAGACACCTTAAATATCTTGCTTGCACAGCAAGCCCAAGTTGTGATTTTTGCTATGCACAATTTTCCATATAAGAATTTCACTTCACCATGCACCTTCGACAATGAATAGCTCATTACACTTATGTTACTGTTAAACATAACTGGTATCATTACAAACATTATTCTGTGTTCTAAAAACTGGCATATTCTATGGCATTGTGTCATGTAAGGTCGTTGCAAAATCTAGAGAAATGTGTGAGGTGGTCAGCGGGGTACAATTGAGACACACATTGGATTGTGTTATTACTTGAACATTCCATTTGTAGGCTACTGTTCGCCATATCTGTTCCCGTGTCACATTTTGTTCATGATGTATTCCTTTTAACCAACGCTAATTTAAATGAAATGAATGAATTTTAACTACAAACACTTTGCAATTGCTATGTTTTTATTTATTCAACTTTCCAACTATCGGTTAGTTAATTATACATAATTAAAGATGGGTGTCTCAACTGTACCAGGTAGGTGTCTCAACTGTAGTCTATCTATAGGGTACAGTTGAGACACGGTTGAGACACGGTCAAGACAAAAAATGCACCTTATGTTTATGAGCTAATTGTGGAAAATATAAACTACTTATGGGTATTATTGATTGATAATATTTTAGTTTACAAGCTAAGGAAATGGCATGTGGAATGTTATGTGGAAAATCACTTATTTTCAGTATCTACTTTTTGTTTGATTTTGTGTGGGCAAAAAGTGTCTCAACTGTACTCAGTCTACCCTACAGATGCACACAGAAAATAGGAAGCAAGACATAGCGACTTCATTGTGACATACTCTTATCTCACCCACCCACACGACAGGGTGCAGTTCCTGTCTGTCTGGGTGCACACTTCTTAGAACTCAGCACAACAACATTTAACTTGAACTCTCTGTTCTTAGAACTCAGCACAACAATATTTCTGCTTACACAAACGGTTAGACACGTCAGTTTGTTTTTAGAAGTGGTGGGGACAATAACCATAAGCTTGAGTGTGGTTTGAAAAGTGCGGGGTACCCTTATGTAAGCTATTCATCCATTCAACACTGCATTACAATATGCTCAACAGTAGTGTTGCGCCGGTTAAGGTTTTTTAACATCCGCACCCACCCGACCCATCAGGAGAGTCGATCTGCACCCACTCGACCCTCAAAAATATGCACTGATTAACTACCCGAACCTGACCCGAACCGACAAAAAAAAAAAACAATGTGCCTATAGCCTAGGCTATCCTTTGTAAACTGTGCGTAGCCTACAATTTATTCATGAAATCATTCAATATTAGCCTACAACAATAAAAATAGCTTGTGTGCTGTCTTAATTGAAACATGCTTCACGCACAAATGATAGCCTAGGGCAAAGAGAATGGACATCTCAACATAAGGATACATTAGAAGATGATGATTGGTGTAAACTTTGTCACATGACGTGATAAGCAGTTCTGGCGCTTAAAAACGCAACGTTCCATTCAGTCATAAATCATTCAAACTTAGGCCTAGTGCTCGTCATGAAAAGAAAACAGCAGCTTAATATTTTTTCAGGGGTTTAACAGTAGGCCTAGGCGCACTGTTAGCAGTTATGCTGTAGGCAGTGAGATTATTAGGCATTGCATCCTGTCACTCTGTTTGGAACATCGCAGTTCGGGTTGATAAGATTCAGTTAATGCGAGTATGGGTCGTCTCAAAGTTTGGGACAACCAAACAGCAGAGTAGGCAAAGCAAATCCTAATTGTTAGGTTATCAATAGCTGTCTTTTCTCTAGGCCTAGGCCTATCGGAAATCGCAACATAAGCTCATTGGTTTCTTTTTTCTTTTCTGTCTTGTTCGCGTGTTGGGTAGTGAAGCGATAATGCATTTAAATCAATGTAGGCTACATAAGAGCCGATATGGCCAGATCTGCTGCTCTGTAAAGGTATTTCTGCCCCACCCAAATTTGCTGAACTACTTGCGAAGTAGCCTATTCATTACATGTATCACACGAAAGAGTTTTTTCTCAGCTTTTAAACGATGTTGGTGGTTAGTTGTTGTGGTAAACGGTTCAAACCATATATCAGAATAAACAGCAGACCTTACCGAACACAAAGGTGTAATTAAAGTTTAAAGTTTTAATTAAAGTTTAAAGCACTCCCCTGTACAGTTCCAGAGTAATCCATGGCATGCCAGCCATTCCAGAGTAATCCGGATTTAAATTTGCAGCAATGTCTATGCATGTCTCCAACTTTGGGGTTCACAATGTGTTTCAATTGTTCAATAGGCCAACATGATTTTATAACAGGCCAAATACAAAATAAATGTTAATATCACCTAGATATCTGTAAACATTACAATCAGAGGATATAGCCTACATATAGGGCAGACCGACATTCATGAGTTCATGCTTTGTTTTATCGCTGGGTTGCAACCGATTGCATTCCGAGCTACAGTCAACTCTAGCAGGCATTAAATGACTGGAGGGTTGGGTGGGTGCGGATCGACGCTCCTGACGGGTCGGGTGGGTGCAGATGTTTAAAAACCTTAACCGCGCAACACTACTCCACACATATCCAGGCAGGTGTGCATGCTGTGAGGATGTGATTGTGCGCACCTATCGCATGGTTTAGACTCGATGATTTCGGTATGTGGGGATTTTTTCGGTCGCAATTGGTTTGGACATTTTTAGAAGTGGTGGGGACAAAATTCAAATTCTAAATAGTGGTGGGGACATATCCCCCGTCCCCCGTAATCTACGCGTATGGTTATACAATGATAATTACCTTACAGTAACGTAAACGTTTCTTCAGTTAGGAGCAGTAGCCTACTGTTTTTTTTTTATGTTGCATTCATTTTCATTGGCAAAAGCTAGCCTAATATGCATGAGGGAGCTGCAGATTTGAGGGAGCTGCAGCTGTTAGCATCAGCACGGTCATATTAACACAGCAGGCACTAGCCCAGTGAAGGATCGTGTAAACCCCATCCCCAGAAACCAGTTTCAAACCAAGCTTGCGCTGATATGATGCATGATCACTGATCAAATTGCTATTTTCTGACAGGATGAGCACAACCATGCAGGTTCTCTGAATCTCAAGCTCTTCAGCCTAGCGTCTTAATGCTGTATTCACAGCACGGTGAATGACAAACGGTGACAAAATGCTGTTGTTTATGAGTTCATAGCCTGGTTATTTATCAAAGACTACATCACGTTTTATGTTATTATCACTCGCATCGCATTAGGGTACAACCGGGACGATTGAAACGGGGGACGAATGAAACATTATGGTTTTCTCCGAGTGCAACGATGATAGACAGACATCATTTGGACAAAACATAGAGCATATTAACCTCCGTTGCTCAGCAAAATGCCATCCTGTTAAGTCCCGTTATCACGGAGTTACAGGCGATAAACGATTTTTGATGGTCACAAGTTTACTTCATTAGCGGTTTATTATTATTTTTTGATTATTAAAGTGTGTTTTTCATTTAAAGGTTTGACTTCATGCTTATTCGGTAGATCATTTAGTGCTCTCCCCAATCCCAGATGTTCACATTGCATGTTTGTTTGTATTGGATGCAAAACAGCCTATAATGCTATGTCTATGGGGGGACGATTGAAACACCTGTTTCATTGTCCGACCAGGCAGTAAACCCCATTTATTCTAAGTCAATGCACACATATCTGTGTTTATACTATATTTTATGCAGTTGAGACATGGAAAAGCAGTTTTAGAGAGATGCAAATATATCTGAGGCTATCAGGTAGGGGGTTGAGTTTTGCCATAGGCTATATGGACACTGACGGCCTGTGAGTCATGAAGGGCAGTTATTTGGATGTGTGTGGCTTTAACCACATAAAAACAGAGTGAAATAACATTTTGTACTATAGAAACATTATATAATTCGAAACATGCATTATTCTAGCTATATTAATGGCATAGTGCATGCTATTTCCATAACCGCTGAAATACGCCAAGATCACCGTGGACGGCAATGAGTTGTTAACAGACATGAACCAAGACATATAGCCCAGCAGCAATCTATCTAAAATAACACATACTTGAAGTACCATTCATGGTATGTTGTCAAATACTGAAGTTGTGGGAAGTTTACGTAATTTAAGCTGCATTCGTCCCCCATGCTGTTTCATTTGTCCCAGCAAGGAGGGACGAATGAAACAAAACGCACGTTCGACTTCTCCTTAAATAACTCTTGAACGGTTTTGTTCAGAGCTGTAAATGCAACTGTATTTGACAGAGGACAGCAGATGTAAGTTGCTAGTGACAAAATATTAACTTTCAGTGTTTTACGATGTCTTTGTAAATTACGTTTAATAAAAAAAATGTTTCATTTGTCCCGGTTTTCCACCATGGGATTACTGTGTAGGTAATGCTACGGTTAACTTAACATGCCCACCCTTACACTGGAGAGATGTTAAAAAACTTTTAAACTTTTTTTATTATTATTCTCCCGAGACGCTAGCTACTTAACTCATTGAGTGCCAAAAACGTAATATTATGTTTTTAGCTTTTTTTTTTAATTACGAAACTAGACACTCTAGCACACCTTATATGTGATTTTGGGAACTCTGTGATGAATGTAAATGAAATATATGACGATCGTGAAACTCATGAAAACGCACAATCTGGACATTTTATCTGGACATTTTAGGCCTATCATAAATCTCGTTGCCGATTTGGGTCGAATCAGTGACGCGTGCACGTAAGGTCAAAACCAGGCCATTTTCGTGGGTCTATCACTAGGTGGCAGTCTCGCCAGGTCTCGTTGATCACTTCCCGGAAGGTTTACACAAGTCAGTAACAGGCAACACTTCATATTTCATGAAAGACGCTATATCTCCATTTCTAGAAAAAAAAAACAGCGATTTTGATGAAAACTAGCCACTGTTTAGCTTGGGATTTCTCAGGAACAGAGGTGTGTAGAAATACACGGTTTGCACCCACCGAGAGTCTCACCTTTTAATCGAGCTATTGTATGTGTTCATAGCTATAATACAGAATATGCTGTGGCTGTACAAACATCATCAACAATGGTCTAGATTGCTGGCACTCTAGGACAAAGCTCCCGAAAACAGCTTGGCATTCAATGAGTTAAGGTAGTTCGCTAATTATCTCAGATCAGTGAAGAACTACCAGAGAAAACGTTGGGGAGGAAACTCAAACAAGTTAATGTTAGACTTACTAGCTGTGTTACAGTTTCTCATTGCAAAATAAAAATCTCCATGCACTTTTGTAGGCTACACGCAGTCTCTAAAACACGGTTTACAGCTCTTGAGTCACGTACTAGGTCTTTTTTTTTTTTTTTTATAACGATAATTTAGATAGGCCTAGGCTACAATTATGGGGTGGGTGCTATTACGTTTTCTAAAGAATCTCCTGTCTTGGTTTTGTACAGAAATTAATATTAAGTGACGCATACGTAAAAGGGAGAAAAAAAGGTCACCTTCCGATATTTAGCAGGCTGGTCTGGAATTTAATTTAATATTGTTGTAATGGTAGGATAACTACACAGTTTACACAATAATTACACTGTGTTATAAATATTGTATATCAATGCATTTATTGTCTGTCAATTACCCAAAATTGTGGCTCTGCCTCTGAACAGTAGCTTATTTAATGCATTCTAATCCATTGTCAATCACTTCCGGGAACTTTTTAAAGTTTACATGAACCACGTGACCTTAATGAATTTTGAACACCCATTGTCGCAACTCTACCTTTATATGGCTCTGGCCTGGGCTATTTGGGCTCAATTGTTAGCACGCTTGACTTCCGATTTGAGGTGCTGCTGTTCGCGGGTTGAAGTCCGGGCGTGTGCAGGGCTGAATCTCGCTGGTTCAACACAACGCATATATACATTTGTTTCTTTTTCTTTGCGTAAGACTAAATATCTGCTCCTATATTTGTACCTATCCATAATCAAACAATTTTAAAAGAAAGTGCAAACATGAAAGAGCATATGATTTCATTTAATAAAAGAGTCAATGTAGCATGTTGATATCTATCTATAAAGAAAGAAGCGTCTGTGTGTCTGTGGCACGCATATCTCGCTGACCGTTTGTCAGACTGATTTCAAACTTGGCAGGTGTCTTGCTACGGGCACGAGTAAGTGCAGTGCCAAATTTGACGTTGTTTGAATAACAAATGCAAAAGATATCATTAAATATATCGGTAAAAGAAGCACATTGGCTTTCGCCACTAGCCACTCCCCCTCCCACACAGCACTGTACTGTAAACTACCAGTGAGGATAGAAGCAGGGCTTTTAGTAGAACTGGATCAGTGTAGGTTACACGGGTAAAAACTTAAGCGAGTGCAAGACAGCTCCGCGGATTTTGCAACAACACGCCAACATACCAACACACACAGGTAGGCTATGCAGTGGCTCTTCAAAATTACATAAAAAATGATGTGCAATAAACGGACACTTTGAATAGCCCAGGCTAGCCTGACGAGCCAGACCCACATTAAAATGTAGGGTCTGGGCACTCACCGTTCGCAGTGCTCAGTCCGGGGGCGGATAATCAGTTGTCTTTCAAATTCCCTCTGCACGCAATAGGACAGCGGCAGCTTATGACTCCCATGCGTTTCCACCAGCGAGCTAGTTGACTAGTTCAAACGTTTGCCAACTTAATAAAAGCTTAACTCGCGGTCACACTGTTCTCCAACAGCAACATCCATCTTATTTGTTTTCAAGTAGCAGGGAATTCAAGCCAAACCTTTGCAACTCTGCCATCAATCATTATGTTAAGCCCGCCCTAATCCACTCTATACACGATTTGATTGGCCTGATAGAAGTTTAATTTTTCGAGCTCAAAAGCCAACGGAGAGTTGCTAGACTAGCCCTGGAAGCAAATGTAATTTGCTGCCGCTAGGGTGCGTCTAGATTTCTAGGCTATACCACTACCACTCATTTAGTCAATCACTTCTCCTCTTGGACTCATCTGAAAAGGATCATGGCTTGGATCCTCAGGTTTAAGAATCTGATCATCTAAGAATGTCCCTCAGCCAGAAAAGGAGGCAGCTGAACTTGATTAAACAACAGCACCTTTCCTCAGAGCATAAACCTGAGGTGATCAAAGGCCAGGCCTGTAGTGGTTTGCTCACAGTGGAAGAACTAATGAAGGCAGAATTGGAAATTATCAAGTTTTGCCAGGGAAAGTGGTTTTCTGATGAGCTTATCAGCCTGCAGAGTGGCATGAGTGTTCAGCTCCATTTACAAGCTTTCGCCAGTGTTGGAGGATGGCGTTTTGAGAGTTGGTGGAAGATTAAGTAGGGCAGCTATGCCTGAAGAAAGTAGGCATCCCATCATATTAGCCAAAGATTTCCACATCTCAAACATTCTTCTCAAACATATTCATGAAGATGTGGGCCATGGTGGACGCAATTATGTGTTGTCAAGATTACGTCATTGGATCCCAGGTGCTACTACAGCTATAAGAAGAATCCTGTCCAAGTGTGTTGTCTGTCGTAGGCTGCAAGCCGCTCCAGAGTGCCAACAGATGGCAGATCTGCCTGTTGACAGAGTCTGTCCAGAAGAAGCTCTATTCACCAGGGAAAGATTGATAAGATCTGTACGTAAAGTTCTCAATTCTACCTTTAAGGTACAGGATCTTGATGAGGGCGGATTTCATACCATTCTCTGTGAAATAGAGTCCATCATTAATGGTCGTCCACTCACCAACTCTTCTCGTCGTCGCTGGAAGCAAGTCCAGTACATGACCAATCTGTTCTGGAAGCGATGGGTCCAGGAGTACTTACCACAGCTCCAGGAACACCAGAAGTGGACTGGTGTGAAGCGCAACTTTGTGATAGGAGATATAGTGCTTATTGTGGACGAGACAGCACCTCGTAATTCCTGGGTCACAGGAAAGGTCATTCAAAATTTTCCAGACAGAAAAGGACTAGTATGAAGGCTACTCATCAAGACCAAGACCAATTGTTTAGATAGGTCAATAACCAAAGTCTATCTGCTACTGGAAGCAGAGGTCTGAAGAAACAATTAGTTTTGACTGACTTACCTATTCACATGACAAAAGGTGGTGGTCAAGATCACCTTGACAGGCTATGTGCTTGAACCTCTGGCCTAGACTCGCCTTGTGTGTGAAAGAAGATGACTATATGCCCTTACTGGAATATTAAGCATGGACATTTGTTTGATTGTATGTTTTGTGGTGTTTTTTGTAATTATTACAGTGTTATAATTAGGGGCTGGGATATACCGGCTGTATGCCACTTTCTGTGTGTGTGTGTGTGTGTGTGTTTGTTTGTGTTGTATTGGTACTTTTATTTTGACATGTAATTGGCATCAAAGTGATGTGGGCAGGGGTGTAGTAGTGAATGAATGAATATATGCACCTGGGCATAGGTACAGTATGGCTGTATGGAGAGGGGGTGAGTCGGGAGAAGATATTTTTTGTTGACCGTATCGTATCATAGAAACAACGCACTTTATTGCATCTTTGCACATTGCACTTTGTCTCCCCTTGCCTGCCTGGCTGCTTGGATGTTTTTATCTGGATGTTTGGACAATAAAAGGAATCAACATCATTGAGGAATCTGCGTCTGTTTTGGAACAAGTCTGCACAGTGTTATCTCCCGTACTTAGCCTCTCGTGAGTCTACCTGTTTGTAGTCACCACACCACTCTTTCAACTGGCTTTGAATAGCTGACAAAGAGGTACTTTTCACAAATGGAGAAACATCACTATTTGACAGCCCAAAAAGAAACTGAATAACAACATACCAACACACACAGGTAGGCTATGCAGGCTATGTTGAATAACAACATACCAACACACACAGGTAGGCTATGCAGGCTATGTTGAAACATCACTATTTGACAGCCCAAAAAGAAACTGAATAACACAATCTCTCCAATTTGCAAAACATTATTCTTTTCATATGCAGTGGACTTAATAACTAATATCTTTCGTTTCCAACAAGCCCCCTCCTCATCATCTATCTGGAGCAGCAAAGAACTCCTGGAAGCTCAGGTGCATGAAACTGTGCATGGTTTCTCGGTAGACCTTCCTCTTCATCAGGAATTTTACAGATAGAGCTATTACTCTCTATACCCTCTATACACTCTTAAAACACATGTGTTGGACACAGAGATGTGTTAAAAAAACAACACAAGTTGGGTTATATTCAACACACATTGTGTAACAAATGAAAAAAAAAAAAAAAAAAAAAACACAAACTGTTTTGTCCCTATCTGGACACAGAGATGTTTGAAAAATGAGAGTTACAAATACTACATAACCATCAACACATCGGATCGGATCGGATCATCGGATGTGGAAAAAAGGTGAAATTTGCAAAGCATGATTATTGCAGTACTTGAACAGGATTATTCATGTTATTCTTTCACCTTTTCAATTAACATTATTCATAATTATTACTTACATTATTATTAGAAATTGACATGAAACTAAAATGAAATGGCACAACACAGAAAATTATTATTTACAATTAATTGAAAAGTATAGCTTAATCATGGGCGTATAGCTTAATCATAGGTTTAGCTCACCTGTGAGCTAAACTACAGTATTACTATATAGAATCGGCAAGTCAAATTGAGTGCCATTGAGTCACTTTAAGGCCGTGACGGCCCGTTAGGCTTGATTGAGGATCATGGTTTTAGTTAACTTAGTAGCGTTATGTGGATGATATGGTGGATATGTGGATGAAAGTGGATGTTTTCCATGTCATTTGTTAAAATAAATGCCTAACATTTTTAAGAAAATCTATTTTGGATTGTAGGAGAAAAGTGAAGAGAAAAGAAAGCAAAGTTTTGCCCATTGTTTGTGTGTGTGTGTGTATCTACGAGCTTATGAGAAAAAAGATAAATAAGTAGTAATAAAGGAAAGATAAAAGTGACTAAAAGACTTGTGTGTGACAGTGTGTGAGTGAGTGTGCATATATGAATGTGTGTAAGAGTGAGTGTATATGGATGTGCATGGGCATGTGATTGCGTGTGCTCATGGGACTGTAGGCTGAAGGTGAACGATTCAGTGAAGACCTAGTGAAGTTTTATCACGTGTTGTGGTTTAGTAAACAAGCACATATAATGCTTAATATGTTATGTACGGTATTTTCCGGACTATAAGTCACACTTTTTTCTATAGTTTGGCTGGCCCTGCGACTTATAGTCAGGTGTGACTTATATATGAAAAAAATGTATAATTGATTAATTAATTCATATTAACTGACATGAACCCTACATGAAACATTACTGTCTAGCCGCAAGAGAGTGCTCTCAAATGCACAAGTTCTGTGCACTTTCAGTCAGAGATTAGTGGTAGCGCTATGCCTATGTGCATACCTAAATTATGGCCATAGCCGGGCCTCAGATTCGGACAAATAAAGGCCAGTAATAATTTTGTTTCAATTTAACTCATAAAAGAGCTCTTCTTAATATTTTATATTGTTGGTTGGTTTAATATTGTTGCCAATGAAAAGTCATTGTCTTACACCACGAGTCTCCAACACGTTGCTCTCAAGCTACCAGTTGCATGCCGCCCCCTTCTGAACTTGCCAGAGGCTGAAGCAGTAATAAACACAATTGTTGCTGCCAGGCATCAGCCTACGAATTTTATAAAGAAGTAAATCATACAGAATTAAAAAAATAACTAAATGTAGGCTATCGTAGACCTCTTTGGCTATACGGAATAAGGTTTCCATTTCAACACAACACATGTCCCATGAATAAATGAAAGCGGATGCCTTATCTTGCAATAAGCGGATGGAAATCCCGACACTTCATACATGAACCATCAAATACCCCACAGATTTCAGTGGTCATCAGTCCCGATATTTAGCAATATCAAACAGTACAAGCCATGCCCCAAATAAAGGTGCTGTGCTTTGCGCAGCCTAAATAAAAGACCCCCGCCATAAGGATTTGAGGATTTACGATAGTCTGTCTCCTAAACATTCCTCACCCGTTATCTAGACATGCATGAAAACATTTGAAAACAAAACTTACTGCCATGTAGGTTAATATTTGATAACTGTTTTGCTACTAATTATATTTTACATAATGAATACACACACTCGAAAGTGAAAGTAGGCCTACTATGCGCTCCGTGTCTGTATCTGTCTGTTCACGTCCGCAATCGATTACAACGTTCCTCAAATGGAAAACACATCCATGTTCTCTCGCGTTATAGGCTGTCATGCTTCTGTGTTCGCAAAATTCCTGACGGTTCCTGATCGCTAAACGTTTGTTTTCCTTTCCTGTCGATCGCGGTTGATGTGGAAGCACCTAGGCTATAATTTGACTTCAGCAGTGAGAGAGAGGGAGAGAGAGAGGCAGAGAGAGAGGCACCCGCAAAGTGGTCCTGCGCGTGCGTGTGTGTGCATAGGGTTCAATTGAAGTCAGAGTTGGTCCATCCAGTCAATAGTCAAGCTTTCAGTCCGCTCCATTGTTGGATTAATGTTATCAGACAGCGCTGTAACATGTGTGGGAATTTATGATGGAGTTGGGACTTTTATTATTATGCTCAATACTTAATAACCTATGCGCAATACCCGCAATCCCGCACTGAAATCCCGCACTGAGTTTTTAAATGCGCATATTTTTTTCTCTCGCTCTCTCGGAGGTGGCCAGCCGAGTATTTCTTCTGCTGCCAGCTTGTGCCAATATATCGTCCAAAATGCTTGCTTGCATTGCATTCTCCACATTTTTAGCTAAATTTTCATGTACCACATCAGCATTTTTGTTCAGTGAATCTTTTGTAAATTGCTTTACAATTAGCGCGGGCACTCGTCAGCAGCCTTCGGATTGCCTCTTGCCGCTATTCACTCCTTCGTCTTCATTAACATTCTCAATATTTTTGGCCTCTATGTGTACAGTTACATCTGTCTGTTCTTGGTCTTGGATTTTGTGAAATAAATTTCTAAATATCACCTGCTTGCTGCAGCTTTGGTCTGCACGTCCTATTAAAACCGGTCTGTGCACGTCTTTTTAAAACCGCATCTTTTTCTCTCTCGTGGGCATTTAATCTGCTGCTGGCTTGTCACTCCACATCGCCCAAAATGCTTGATTGTATTGCATTCTCTACATTTTTAGCTAAATATTCATGTACCACATCAACATTTTTGTTCAGTGAATCTTTTGTAAATTGCTTTACTATTACTGTTGGGCCTATAGGCTGATCGCCTGGTTTGCGCTTTGGTCACGTCCTTTTAAAACCGTCTATTTCTCTCTCGTGAGCATTTAATCTGCTGCCAGCTTGTGACTCCACATTGCCCAAAATGCTTGATTGCATTGCATTCTCGACATTGTTAGCTAAATTTTCATGTACTATATCAGCGTTTTTGTTCAGTGAATCTTTTGTAAATTGCTTTACAATTACCTTCGGGCCTATAGGTCTCTGCCTGGCTTGCTTCGGTCACGTCCTTTTAAAACCATCTTTTTCTCTCTCATGAACATTTAATCTGCTGCCAGCTTGTGACTCCACATTGCCCAAAATGCTTGATTGCATTGTATTCTCCACATTTTAGCTAAATGTTGGTGTTCCACATGACATTTTCTTTCAGTGAATCTTTTGCTTTACAATTAGACCTTCCGGCCCTCCTCTTGGCTGCCTTCACTCCTTCGTCTTCATTAACATTAATCTTTTTGGCCTCAATAGTCCAGTTACATAGTCTCTGTTTTTGGTTTTTGTGAAACACATTTCTAAATAAATGCGACTTATAGTCCAGTGTGACTTATATATGATTTTTTCCTGTTCATGAAGCATTTTTTGACTAATGCGACTTATACTCCGGAGCGACTTATAGTCCGGAAAATACGGTATGTCCTTCAGATTGATGATGGTATCACCAGAAGCTCCACCTAAGGCCTGAGCGTAGGTTGTTGAATCCAACCTATACTGTAGGTGTGCCATGCCTGGACAGTCACTGGCTGTTGAGTCTCCTGAAGTCTCTCTCTGCTTCACCTTCCATTCCACTCCTGTTCTTCACTTGGTCCATCATGCCTCTCTTCTCTTTCTGTGTCTCTCTCTCTCTCTTTATTCTCCACTCCACTTCTTGTCATTCCTCTCATTCTCCTGCACTCCCCTCTTCATCCTCAAACACGTGCCTTAAATCGTAATGTTGACCCACTCGTTGCAGCTCAGCTCCCAATCCTTGGGCTCACAGCACGGACTACTGGATTTGTTGCATCGTCTCCTACATGAAGATAATCACAATCACATCAGTCTTCAGGAGCCATATCAAGAGATGTGATGCATAAATGATCATATCAATTTTTTTTTTATATATTTAAGTGATATTCATAATCTAAACCATAACTTAAATAATATTGGTGTTCAATAATGTTGGTAATATCACTTAAACCTAATGCTTTAAAAATGCATTGATAATGCTGCCATTGCAGCAACATTCAGAAGTAATGTACAGTATGTCTGTTCTGTGTGGTCTGACTACCAATATGAAATTGGACTGAGAGATTCTGTGGTTTTTGGAGATGTGATGAACAGACTTAAGAAAATGAACACACCCACTAAATATCAGAGTGCAGTTTGGATGCTTCGAAGATGTTTGTAGTAGATGGATACCTTCCTTCGTCAAGAATCCTAATGCCCCGGCACTGGCAAAACAATAGGGGAGTTTATGAAATTTCACTGTTAACACTAGATGCATTGATGGGAGTGTTCAGGAAAAGCATTAGCATGACTTATATCTGACAGTAATGCTATATCGCCATCTAGTGGCCTTCCACCAACTGTCACCACCAACTGGCATTCAAGAGACACATTCATCATAACCCACAAGCACACAACATACACACTTACACACTTTTACTATGACAGAAAACAACACCAACACACAAAATCAAATATCAACACAGCACAGAAAGACAGACAGACAGACAGACAGAGACAGGCAGTCAGGCAGACAGAGACAGGTCTTACTGTAGTTTCTGAAGCGTGGGACAGGAGTGAATGAGGGAGATGATCCTCTTTGCCCAGGTGGCAGTCAGGAAGTTGACCGTCAGGTGCACCTCCCTCAGCCCAGACACAGAGTGCAGGGAAGACATCAGGGCATCATCATGCTCATCATGCTCTGGCTTTCTACTACACACACACACACACACACACACACACACACACACACACACACACACACACACCCTCAGTAACACTGATATCAGTGATATCAGCCTTTGTTAGGAGTTTGTTGGGCATTATATGAATTTCTTTGGGTTCTTTTGGGTTCTTACGTTTCAACCGGATATTGCAAAAAGTAACAACTTTGGAGGAACTCCTTGAGGCCAAAGCTTTTCACTAGGGACTGTGGCAGCCAGAGTGAAATACGATAGAGCGTGGATTCAGGATTCATCAGTATAATATCTTCAAAAGTTGCTCCTGAACCAAAACTGGTGCTAATTATGACATTTAACCTGGAGAAACAAATTACATGATTAGATGTTATAATCCCTTGTACCAAAATCCAAGGTAAAAAAAAACATTCAGAAGCCCCTACTCAAATTAACAACAAATGAAAAAAACTGCCAACCAATGGTCACAAACACAAGACCAATGGCCCATCCAACAGCAGTATATTGTATGCGGCATGTCATTGGGGTTATCAAGTGGGCACCCTCATTCACCGATGTTTCATTAAGTTAGGCCCACGACACCTCATGAAGGCTTGACAGTGAAACCAGCATCCTGCATCCAATTACCACATTGAAATATCCAAAATACTCTCACCCAACCTAGGCATGGTATAGGTTGGCCTGTCCCGTTGATGCGGACTGAACCATAACCATAAAAACCCTAGCCAACCACCATCAACCTAGGCACAGTCCATCACAAACACAAAACAAATAAGCCAGTTAGTTCACCTTAGCTTAGGCCCCATGTTGCCACCATATTACCACAATAAAATATCCAAATACTCTTAACCAACCTAGGCATGGTCTAGGTTGGTTAGGTTGATCCGTCCCGTTGATGTGGACTGAACCATAACCCTAAAAACCCTAACCAACCACCATCGACCTAAGCACGGTCCGTCACAAACACAAAACAAATGAGCCAGTTAGCTTACCTTAGCTTGCACCCCAGGAAGGGTAACTTCTTACCCACAACCATTCGCTTGCTCGTTCTGCTGCCAAGGACATGTTACTAACCACCTGACTTAGACTTTGTCCACAAATGCCCAATTCAGACAGCAAGCCAATAGCAGATCTGGCCACGAACCCTCGTGCACCGATTTCAATATAATAATCGTGCACTCCAACCTCACTTGGCTGCCTCATCTGCTATTTCAGTGTATTTCGCTCTCTTCAGGTCATTGGCCTCTTCCACTCTGTCATCCCAAGGAACAGTAAGTTCAATGAAGTAAACTATCTTCTCTGAATCCGACCACAGAATTAAGTCGGGTCTTAGTTTAGTACTCACTATATGTGTAGGGTACCGCCATCTGCTGGCCAAGATCAACCTTCATTTTCCAGCCTGCTCCATTTTACGGTTTTACACCTGGCCTTCGCAGAATGAGGTTTATCCCCGATGTACGAAGTTAATTTGAATCTTGAATTTCCCCTAGGGATCAATAAAGTATCTATCTATCTATCTATTTGCCTAACCCCTTTGCTAGCTGCTAATGAATTGACTTCTCTCCTTTTATCCTCAATTGCCGCTGCCACACATTTCAATACCTAGTTATGACACCACGTATACCGCCCCTGGGTGAGACTTACCTTGCACCCTGATATATGGTGGAGGCTGCCCACACTCAAGCATAGTGTGCATTTATCATCCTCACCAAACCATTGACTTAAACAGGCGCGCGGGAACCTATTTTTGACCAGGGGTGCTTTAGCGCTTTGGCTAAAAAGCGTCAGCCAAATGTAATGTAATGTAATGAATAACAAAAATAATGGATGTCCAACGATTTCTCCCCCCTGGACATGTTTGAGATTTTGACTGCTAAATACGTCATTTTAGTGCGGTGTGCGGGTGATAGCGAGAAGTTTTAGAAAAGTCCTGGGCAGCCACAAATTCCAATGTTTCGCGACAGCACTCCGAGTCCACTGCGCACTTGACATCATTAGCCTATTTCAGTATAGCTAAGGAAAATTACTTTTCTGATCGACAAAACCACACCAGAGATGTTAGGCTTTAAATATAGGCTAATAATCAGGCTGCAATGATCTCGCAAATAATTTCTGAATAGCCTAAAGTGTGACGTCTCCACAGCAAGTATGTGTCATAATAATTTCTATCTTAGAGACTAGGATAGTGAAATGATTTCACTAGCTATGCATTTATTATTTTTGCAAAACTGTAAAACACAATTAAAGTTTCTTTCAGCTTATCCATGGTTTTTTTGAACGTGTAAATCACATAGAATATGTAGGCCTATATCAACCGTAGGCCTACACACTTGATCGGTATCACATAGATGAAACCACGCTACGGTTCTTACAGTAACTGACTCACGTTCACGTTGATCTCTATAACTGTTAATTTTTAGTAGCCTATATTCAAACCTATCCATAACCCTTTTTGCTATTTGACTCCTCATTTCACATACAAAAATATAAATAATGTCAGACAGCGAATTAGTAATTATATAAAAATATAATATTCTAAAAATAAAAAAATCTATCTCCTGCCAGAAGGGGGTGCTGCAGCACCCTCAGCACCCCCCTTTCTGCGCCCTTGGACTTAAATTATAAGTAATCAAATAATAAAATAGGTCACAAACTTTATTCAGATGTTCACTTGCCTCATTATAAGGAAACAAAGCAACAAGGACAATGGACAATGTTGGAGTTCTTATGCCACTTTGTACTTTGACTGTGCTTTTGGATTGAACGTCCCCTCATGGCTGGTTTCACTGTCAAGCCTCATGAAGGCTTGACAGTGAAACCAGCATCCTGCATCCAATTACCACATTGAAATATCCAAAATACTCTCACCCAACCTAGGCATGGTATAGGTTGGCCTGTCCCGTTGATGCGGACTGAACCATAACCATAAAAACCCTAGCCAACCACCATCAACCTAGGCACAGTCCATCACAAACACAAAACAAATAAGCCAGTTAGTTCACCTTAGCTTAGGCCCCATGTTGCCACCATATTACCACAATAAAATATCCAAATACTCTTAACCAACCTAGGCATGGTCTAGGTTGGTTAGGTTGATCCGTCCCGTTGATGTGGACTGAACCATAACCCTAAAAACCCTAACCAACCACCATCGACCTAAGCACGGTCCGTCACAAACACAAAACAAATGAGCCAGTTAGCTTACCTTAGCTTGCACCCCAGGAAGGGTAACTTCTTACCCACAACCATTAAACTTGCTGGCTTCTGCTGCCAAGGACATGTTACTAACCACCTGACTTAGACTTTGTCCACAAATGCCCAATTCAGACAGCAAGCCAATAGCAGATCTGGCCCGCGAACCCTCGTGCACCGATTTCAATATAATAATCGTGCACTCCAACCTCACTTGGCTGCCTCATCTGCTATTTCAGTGTATTTAACTCTCTTCAGGTCATTGGCCTCTTCCACTCTGTCATCCCAAGGAACAGTAAGTTCAATGAAGTAAACTATCTTCTCTGAATCCGACCACAGAATTAAGTCGGGTCTTAGTTTAGTACTCACTATATGTGTAGGGTACCGCCATCTGCTGGCCAAGATCAACCTTCATTTTCCAGCCTGCTCCATTTTACGGTTTTACACCTGGCCTTCGCAGAATGAGGTTTATCCCCGATGTACGAAGTTAATTTGAATCTTGAATTTCCCCTAGGGATCAATAAAGTATCTATCTATCTATCTATTTGCCTAACCCCTTTGCTAGCTGCTAATGAATTGACTTCTCTCCTTTTATCCTCAATTGCCGCTGCCACACATTTCAATACCTAGTTATGACACCACGTATACCGCCCCTGGGTGAGACTTACCTTGCACCCTGATATATGGTGGAGGCTGCCCACACTCAAGCATAGTGTGCATTTATCATCCTCACCAAACCATTGACTTAAACAGGCGCGCGGGAACCTATTTTTGACCAGGGGTGCTTTAGCGCTTTGGCTAAAAAGCGTCAGCCAAATGTAATGTAATGTAATGAATAACAAAAAAAATGGATGTCCAACGATTTCTCCCCCCTGGACATGTTTGAGATTTTGACTGCTAAATCGTCATTTTAGTGCGGTTAATCTTGGTGATAGCGAGAAGTTTTAGAAAAGTCCTGGGCAGCCACAAATTCCAATGTTTAGCGACAGCACTCCGAGTCCACTCATGACTTGACATCATTAGCCTATTTCAGTATAGCTAAGGAAAATTACTTTTCTGATCGACAAAACCACACCAGAGATGTTAGGCTTTAAATATAGGCTAATAATCAGGCTGCAATGATCTCGCAAATAATTTCTGAATAGCCTAAAGTGTGACGTCTCCACAGCAAGTATGTGTCATAATAATTTCTATCTTAGAGACTAGGATAGTGAAATGATTTCACTAGCTATGCATTTATTATTTTTGCAAAACTGTAAAACACAATTAAAGTTTCTTTCAGCTTATCCATGGTTTTTTTGAACGTGTAAAATCACATAGAATATGTAGGCCTATATCAACCGTAGGCCTACACACTTGATCGGTATCACATAGATGAAACCACGCCACGGTTCTTACAGTAACTGACTCCACGTTCACGTTGATCTCTATAACTGTTAATTTTTTTAGTAGCCTATATTCAAACCTATCCATAACCCTTTTTTGCTATTTGACTCCTCATTTCACATACAAAAATATAAATAATGTCAGACAGCTTAATTAGTAATTATATAAAAATATAATATTCTAAAAATAAAAAAATCTATCTCCTGCCAGAAGGGGGTGCTGCAGCACCCTCAGCACCCCCCTTTCTGCGCCCTTGGACTTAAATTATAAGTAATCAAATAATAAAATAGGTCACAAACTTTATTCAGATGTTCACTTGCCTCATTATAAGGAAACAAAGCAACAAGGACAATGGACAATGTTGGAGTTCTTATGCCACTTTGTACTTTGACTGTGCTTTTGGATTGAACGTCCCCTGGATACTTCTGCCTGTATAGCCTCCCTGTGTTACTGAACTTGGACTGTGTACTTGAAGTACATTCATTGGATTTTCCCTTTGATCTGTGTCCACCATCTTGTTTTTTAAAGATAAAAAGAGGATATATTTCTATAGAAAACCTTTTTAACTTTAACAACAAACCACAACAACTTGCACATCAATCGGTTGGACTGTCTCCCCCACACCAACACCCTGGCCCTTTTTTAAAAGAGCAACAGTGGGTGTGGCCAGGCTCGGACTGGTAATCTGTACAACCGGGCATTTGGGCCGGTCCACATGTGGGCCGGTGACCTCCGGGATTTTTTATTTTTTTTAAAGTTATTTAGCCTATTAGCGGACCGTCATGTAGGCCTAGGCCTAGCCTATAAATGCAGTTGCATCCATTTGGCTTGGGGGGTGACAGGTCAATCATTTTGGCCTCTTCATGACAGGTTCAGTGTGTGTTACGATCGCGCCTCCCTGCCCCACCCCTCAAGTGTCCAAGCAGCCGCTAGTTCGAGTGCATGGTAGCCTAAGTATAAGTGCCCTCCGCTGGCTGGTGTTCACATTATTGCAGTTTAACCGTAAACAGCAATCAGAGGTCTAGTTTTATTCCATAAATATATTGTTTTTATAGACGTTAGTTGCACGTGCTACCAAGAGCTCATTTAGAGCTCAGTGTAGCACAGGTTAAAGAAAACCCATTCATTTTTGGAGCTGATCCTACTCAAAAGAAACTTCAAAGTATTTCCCATATAGTAGGCCTATCCTTATAGCTCACAACGACAGTGAAAGTGAAACTTGGAAAGTGGTTTCTCCACCGAGTGTTAAGCTACATTAGATGCACAATCAATCGCGAGTCGATGCAGGTAAAAAGTAGGCTATCAACTGGTAGGTTAGTAACGAAGGTATTGCAAAATGTGATGTAGGGCAAAAATGTTTAGTATACACTTGTGGTTATAGCCTACAGTTAATGTGAATCGCAGACTATAACCAAAGTAAAGGAGAAGATTTGCACCAAATAAAGGCTGTGTTTGTGTTTCAACAACATGTTGGCACAAAACATAATTTCTGTCAACTATGACTATGTCCATGTTCAGTAGGCTCGCCTATATTTTTCATTTAGTCAAGCAGTGACATGTGGTTTAATGCATGGGGTAGCATGACATGAGACAGACAGAAGATGAGCTTAGTAGCCTATCCCTGAATCCTGTCCCTCTCAATTTCAAATCACTTTAAAACGGTGTGATTAGCAACCAGATTTTTTTTTAAATCCCGGAGAGACACCCCCGGACCCCCGTGTTATTGTGATTAGGCTATAGGTCCAAATCTAAATGTTTGGGTGTTTGTTATTTATGGGGGGGATTTTTTTTTTTTTTTTTGGGGTCGGTCCAGTGGTGGGCCGGTCCAGGAGAAAATTGCCAGGGCCGAATTTTGCTCCCAGTCCGACCCTGGGTGTGGCCCAATTAATTCAGGTAAGGGACTGTTCCTATTTATTTAAGGGGCTACTGGAGGAGTTTGACCCTCCCTTGCCAGCAAGAAATTGACCCATGATTTTTCTATGATTGAGAAAAAACCCATGACTCTCCCCAACAATTTATTCATCTGTCAATTTGGGAGCTTGGACGCTACCACTCCTTCCTTGAAATACTTTTCTGTCGCTGTCGTTTGCACAATTCACAAATAATCACTGGGAACGAAACATGCCTGTCAACTTATTTCCGGGTTTATCACGTAGGCTATTTTAACATTTAAAAAATATATTTTTAAGAGCTGCAAGGGCGTGCGAGGCCCTGTGCGAATTTGACAGGTGTGAGGCCCTTTTCACTTGCGTGAATAAAATAATGCGATAGCCTACTTTAGACATAACCTACTGTCGGTGCATTTTAATAGTAGGCTATTAGGTTACACCAGCTTGTCTTTAAGAGGGGAAATTGTATTGCCTATAATCAGGGGTGTCAGTCTGGGGGTAAAACCCCTACTGATTATAGGGGCCCAAGGGGAGAGAGGGCCCTAGCAAAGTCTGGAATATATGTTATTTTACCTGGATATTATACTTTCCTAATTAAATTTCATAACATGGGGTTCCATCAGGACTGCCTATGCAGGGGCCCAGGATCTTGTGCTACGCCCCTGCCTATATTAGCTGAGTCAAATATTTGGCTATAAGCCGTTTATTATAGGCTATATCACGAAACCAAACTAGTGTAACAAAGGCAAACACTTTAACAGGGGGAATTAACTGGGCATGAATATTGTGCTGAACGCTATTTGTCAATGAGTGGAAACACACACAACATTCAAACTATTGATACGATTTGAACTATGGAAACTGGTCTATAGGCTAACATTGGACAAATAAATGAATTGACTCGCCATATCCCAGCTCATAAGCTGGCCCAAATCATAGGCAGCTTGCAGGTAGCCTAGCATATTTTTCAATTCATAGAAGGGCGAGCCCACCAGTCTCTCCTGTGACATGGAGGTGCGCAAATAGTTTTTAATAGCCTATTCAATGTTGAAAAGATTCGTTCACCCGATGCCAGTCACTGATCACAATTTAAAAGTTCGGGAAGGTTCGTTCAATCTTTTTAAGTTTTAAGTGCAGTAGCCTATCTGTCCCCCTTGGAATTATATTTCAAGCCTATTATGAGGTCCAGTGCGTTATGTCCTGGAATTTGGACATGCTCAAAAAGAAAAAAAACTTCGGGCTAGATTTTTATGGATGGTTATGAGGAGCAATATGAGATCATTGATCATTGTTTTGGGACGTTAAGCCTTTTCCAAAGGCATCAGTGAAGGAGACAGTGAAGAAACATGCTGTCACGTCAGGTAGCCTAAAGTTCATAGGCCTAATATGACTTCATGCTAAATTTTTTGAAGGGACCGTTCGGTATTTATGGAATGGACCACCAGAGGAAAATAGGGGAGGGTCATGTCTTTTTATTCTTTGTTGATGGGAGGGTCACCCATTTTTTTTATTCTAGGAGGGAGGGTCACCCAACTTTTGTATTCATGAAAACCGCAATATGTGGGCCGCCGCCCATGGCCTCGCGTGATGGGCCTCGCACCTGGCCAAAAATGACATTAAGCGTTTATTCTTTATTAACGCCTATTGTAGCTTAAGCAAAAAGCTTAACATGGCTTAATGTCCTAAAACAACAATCAGTGATCACCAAATTTCTCTCATATTGTTCCTCATAATCACTAGAATCTTTAGGTTACCTGCACGTGACAGCATGTTTCTTCAATCTCCTGACACATATGAAGGCTTAACGTCCCAAAACAACGATCAATGATCATCAAATTTCTTTCTCAAATTTCTCCTCATAACCATCTATAAAAATCTATCCCGAAGTTTTTTTTGTCTTTTGGAGCACATCTGAATCCCAGGACATAACGCACTAATAGGCTCGAGATATAATTCAAAAGGGGACAGATAGGCCTAGGCTACTGCACTTAAAACTTAAAAAGATGAACCTTCCCGAACTTTTAAATTGCAATCAGTGACTGGCATCGGGTGAATGAAGCTTTTCGAAGTTGAACAGGCTATTAAAAACTATTTGTGTACCTCCATGTCACAGGAGACTAGTGGGCTCGCCCTTCTATGAATTCAAAAAGACGTTAGGCTATACCTGCAAGCTGGCCTATGATTTCATGGCTGAGTTTGCGGCAAAGTAGCCTGAGCAAGAAAATGTTTTTTTACTCTGAGTCAGGATATGGCGAGTTGATGTCATTTATTTGTCAAATGTTAGCCTACAGACCAATTTCCATAGTGCACATCATATCTAAGTTTGTTTGTCGAGTGTGTTTCTGCTCATTGACAAATAGTGTCCAGCACAATGATTCATGCCCAATTAATTCCCCCTGTTAAAGTGCTTTGTTACACTAGTTTGGTTTTGTGATGTAGCCTATGATAAACGGCTTATGGCCAAATAGCCTATGTGACTCAGCTAATGTTACAGTGGGCATCGCTTTCAAATGGCCACTTCAGTCGCGCATTACGAGGCGTGAAGCTGCGTGAAGCTTTAGTACCACTTTCAGCCACTGTCGTCGGCTCTGCCACTGTACATCGCTCTGCCTGCAGCCCCCCCTTCTGAAAAAAGCTCGATTTACCTTGATTTAGGCTATTTGGGTATGGCTTAAGGCTTGACTACACGGTGGTAACGGAAATCGAAATTTGCTGTCTACATTATTGTCAGTGTTGGGTTAACGCAACTACGCAAATCAAAACAGTGGTGTGATAATTGAGCCAGTAGAGAAATAAATGTTCAGAATTAATCTGTAGCCTTGGGTAGGCTTCTGCAACGTTTTTAACAGGCTACGCTATAGAGGCTTAGACAACTATGACCCACGTTTTGGTTTCGTAAATGAATTTGCCCTACTTCTTGACTGCAATGTAGTCAATTGACTGCTTGACATGTCATTTTTATTTTTCTGTACAATAAACAAATACATCTGCTTTATGCCGTAGAATTACATTCATATTTGGAACTTACATAGTCCAATGCATCGTTATTACACTACGTTAGTGTTTCCCAAAACCATAGTAGCAACGAAGCGTTAACCCACTATCGTAAAGTTGTGTAGTTACAACTACACCTCTCGAACTGTGGTAAAATGCTAGTAGAAGCATAGTTCCAGGGATCTTAATGTCAAAGACGTCACTGACGCCAGTTATTTGTTTGCAAATTAATAATTATAAATATATTTAGGTTTCTAATTTATATTTACACTTCTAACCACCATACATCCATATTTTAAAATGCCCAAGGCAGAAAATACATAAATTAAAAGTCAATTTGCTGCCATGTGCACGTAAGTAAGTCACACACCTGCAGATAATAATAAGGTGGTGCGCACTTTTTGACGAGTCAGCTGAGAATATGTAGCCTTTGATTTTCATGGAGGGGGGTCCTTGTTAGTTCACATAAACCAAGCCAAGAAGGCTGATTCTGATTTTGATAATATGATCTGCACAAAAGATAAACTTAGGTAAACAACGATGTCAATATTGTTGTCAAAATCTTAACCCAGATTCGAACTCTTGGACAGGGGACTGGTAACTGCTGTGCAATGGCGGCTGTCATCTGCCGTATAACATAATCGCCACAGAAGTAGTAGGTGCCCGTTCACGTGCTACTAAACATCATTAACCACCTTAGTCCAGACTACTGAAGTTTGGAAACTATCATGGTCCAAATTTACAGTACTATGTAAGTACGACAGTTTTGGGAAACAGTCGTAACTTACATGTTGGTTAGTTGAACGATGCATCCTGTTAATAAAAAGCTAACCTCCGTGGTTGTGCGGGGAAAGCGCACCCCAGATCAGCTTGTAGGCCATTAGCAATCTGTTTATTTTATTTTATGAAGCCTACACAGTAGATCACATGCCACATTCTCACTTTCAATAGACAGATGCAATAGCCATTGGTCAAGTATTGAGTATAAAGCAATTAAGATAGGCTAGTACCCTATACAAAAAGTACTTCATACTATCATAAAAATTCGTTAAAACGAATAGCATTTTGCAACTTGACAAAACACTGGATTAAATATCATAGGCACAGGAGAAAACTTGTACATCTATTGGCCCGTGGGGAGATCACATGCCAGTTGCCTCTCCCTTCAGTGCTATGACTCGTTCGGCTGTGAGCTTGTTTCGCCAAAAAAAAACTATTGTCTTTGTTCATAGGTTTGGCCTCACAGCAGAGGCTTAGACAACTATGACCCACGTTTTGGTTTCATAATTTGCCCTACTTATTGACTGCAATGTAGTCAATTGACTGCTTGACAGGTTATTTTTATTTTTCTGTACAATAAACAAATACATCTGCTTTATGCCGCAGAATTACGCACTTGGCCAGCCTATAGAACGGGCACATTTTGGAGAGAATAGAGAATGTACGCACGCAAGAATCTGTAGGGTATTTGTGGCTGGTTACCAGCAAACAATGTTTAATGCTTAATGCTCAAGACGTCAAACATTTTCTAAACAGAAAGGATGCAGCAGGCAGCCAATGTAGAAGAGTCATTTCCAGTGGATGAACAAAATGCTGAATGAAGCCCAAAGATATGAAGGCATATCTGGCAAGCTGTTATTTTTTGAAGACTAAATGGTTGGGCTATAGGCCTAGTTTGCAAGAAGAAGACATAAAGCGTGAGCATGCCACACTATCCACAGCTGTGGTAGCAGGGAGTAGGAGGATTACTGTTAGCTCAGGATTTATATAAAATTCTTCAACAGAAGGCCTGCCGCGAATGCAGGCTTGCCCAAAAAAAGGCCTGTGGTTTGCGCAGCCTACAGTAAGTAGGTCTTAGTGAGTTAGGAGTCCTCTAGACTTCTTTTCAGCTGTCTCAGAGGTGGAAAGTTGCGTTCGTTGGGGGCAGGGCCGGATTAACAATTCATAGACCCTTGGGAACAAATGTCTGATGGCCCCCCCTGCCCCCCCAGCCATTGTGAATTGGGCGGTCAGTTAATAGGTCTATCGTGAAGATTTGTATTGCCATTTAAGGCACGAGCGCATCTGTGAGGCCAAGCCTCACCAAGTAGCCCGTTTGTTTACAACTAACATTAGGCCTACATTTAATTAAACTGCTTATAGGCAATGCCGAAATAGTTTCAACATTTTGAATATCAGTGTCGGGTGAATTAGGAAATGCCTTATGGCTGAAAGCTGCTTGGGATCCCCCCCTGTCAAGCAATAACCATAGAAAAAGTAAAAAACAGATGACATGATGCACGTCACTGGCATAATGCGCAAATAATATAGCCTAGATATTTCAATATATTCGAATACATGTGTTTATTTTAGAGGGGATATTCAAACGTCATTTTTGAGCAATTTGACAGCCCTAGTCCACTGTAGGCTACACCTTCCACCTAACCCCGGTGAGTGGGGGTCGCTATAATGCGTGTGAAATAGCACCATTGAGTAGCCTATGCGAAATAGCCTTAAAATCGTTCCGGTGTTGTGTGCCTTCTGGTTTCTCCACCTACTGGTTTCCTTGCGCGTGCATGCGCTGCAGCAGTTGTCAGACATTCACAATCAAGTTGTTTTAGGCGGTTTGAAGTCGCCAAGTTTCATACGCCATGAGCGCTCGGCTACATTACAGCCAAAAGACATGTAAAAAATATATGTTTTGAAAACTAGCATTAAACTGGATTCGATCCCGCAAAAGCAACACACGCGTGACTCTCTACATCCTGATTCCCTACTCTTTGAGCCAACTAATATGTTACGCAAATCAATTCACTATTGTAGGCTACCATTAATTAATAACGTAGGCAACACCCAGGTAACATGTTGTCCAGGCTATCTGAAACAAGGGGTTGCCTCTCATCTACAACAACTGGTTACCTTGGGCTGCTACAGTCGTCAGTGCACTGTGCACAGTATGCCTATGCTACTCTTTGTGGTTGATAAACTAAAAATAAAAGGTGTATTTGGTGATGACGTTATTGTAGGCCTAGTAGACCTAAATTCTAAGAAATTAAATGGTACGAGAAACTATCTACATAGCGCACCAGACCGCGATGTCTTCAAGGGTTGAATGAAGGGAGTGTATTTGTCAAGTCAATAAACATTCTTAATTTTCGAATGTCTTTGTCAGGGAACATCTGACTTTTAAAAACCATAGGCCTGGTAGTCACTCAGACAAGGAGTTATAAGATAAAGGCAATACCATTTGTGTCACCTAATGCAGTTCAGTGAATTAGCAAGATACCATCAGAAGGCAACAATCATAAAGCACAATGCGCGCGCTCTCTCCCCTGCGCATAAAGGTGTCTGCGTGTTGTAGGCTAGATTTGCGTGAGTTCTTTCTATCTGCTTTACTTTTGTGAGTTGCGACCACCTAGGCTATGTTATAGACGCTCTATGAGGTACCAGTGTTTAGCTGTGTCACAAAACAATAAGCTTTGTCAGACTACTTTTAAAATGATATTCAGGGCTATATACATTTTAAACATTCGGGGCTGAAGACCCGACAAAGCCTTGCGTTAATTCTTCAGGTGGGAAGTGTCAGGAATTTTCATACGAGAGACACTCTCATTGGTGGTTAGTATATGAAGTAGCCTAGGGAATTGACAGCAACATATCCAATCACATTATGAGAGATGCTGAATTTAACATAAACTGCGATGTTTGATTTTAAATGAATGTAAATTTAGCCGGGACTGTAAGCTGGCACACGTGGGTGCTCGATGTTTTCAGTGGGTGCCCGAGAGACGGAGCACCCACGGTATCGGCACCTATGACAAGCGTATCTCTCGGTTGCATCCATTACAAACAAACATGCAATGTGAACATCTGGGATTGGGAAGAGCACTAAATGCTCTTCTGAATAAGCACGAAGTCAAGCCTTTAAATGAAAAACACAAGAAATAAACGCTAATGAAGTAAACTTCAAAAAATAGTTTATCGCCTGTAACTCCGTGATAACAGGACGTAACAGGAAGGCATTTGGCTGAGCAACGGAGGTTAATATGCTCTATATTTTGTCCAAATGATGTCTGTCTATCATCGTTGCACTCGGAGAAAACCAGAATGTTCAAGTCCTGCGTTTCTTCTACGGTTGCAAACGGGATTCACTCGCCGTTAACCAAATATTTCTTTATTAGGGCAGGGCAGGCATATTTCTGGCTATTAAATTATTTCTAAACCAGTCTGCCAAAGTCTGTAGTGAAGTCTGTGTAGGGTTTCCAGCTCCATTTCTTTTTACGAGACACCCTGCTCACTTGAGACCTCTGCCGGTTGTTGCAGCGTCGTTGCAGCGTCCCTGGAAAAATACAAATTAAAGTCGCGTGATGCCGCGTGATCCCGCGCGCGGACCGCGAGGGAAGCTGGCCAAGTCGAAGCACTGCCCACTGTATAGGCTATACAATTCCCCCTCTTAGACAAGCTGGTGTAGCCTATAAAATGCACCGACAGGTAGGCTACGTGTACGTGATTCCATGCAAGTGAAAAGGGCCTTGCACCTCTCAAGTTCGCGACGGCCCAGCAGCTCCTCCTAAGACAGCGGAAAAAAATTCAAATACGTGATAAACCCGGTGATTAGTGATCGTTGTTTTAGGCCTTGTTAAGCTTTTTGCTAAGGCTACAATAGGCGTCAATGAAGAATAAACGCTTAATGTCATCTTTGGCAAGGTGCGAGGCCCTGTGCGACGGCCCACATTTTGCTCTTTTCATGAATACAAAAGTTGGGTGACCCTCCTAGACTAAAAAAAGTTGGGTGACCCTCCCCTCAACAAAGAATAAAAATACATGACCCTCCCCAATTTTCCTCCAGTGGTCTATTCCATAAATACCGAACGGTCCCTAACAATTAAATACCCACACCTGCAGACAGTTAGTCAGCTAATATGCTGATAGGAACATGTGCAAAAGTGCATTCAATTAAAAACAGTGTCCTAAAACAGGGAAGATGTAGTCAGCACTGCCCTGTACACCAGCACTAACAGCACCTGTTGTTGTTTGGCTATGATCATTGGTTTTGTGTGTATGGATGAACCCTTGTGTCTGTTTCCAATTTGTGTGCCAGGGCAGTATAAATCATCAAATATATTTTTCATTAGACACACAACATGGACAGCTAGCGGATTGTGAGGATAGATTCACAGAATAGGGGAATAAAAACGACTCAGAATCATTACACTTTCCCCATTAATAATGGTTGTGCCAGCTCACCCGGGGCTGATGGCATCCTTTTCCACAGACAGAGATGAGAAGCTGTCCTTAATCCTGCCAAGTACAGCACAGTCAGCGTGATCAGATCAATACTCAATCTAAACCCATGGATATTGGTACTGCAAACTATATACTTTTGGGCCCCCACCGTCGACTTCAAGGTAGCGCTGCCTGAGAGGCACTAAGGTTAGGGTTAGGTATGGCACCGCTGCCTTGAAGTCGATGTTAGGGGCCCAGAAGACCATCAAGCACTGCAAATACACACACTTATTTATGACAGACAGACAGACAGCTCTTACTCTAGTGTCTTCAGGGCGGGGCAGGTTTGGATGAGGGACAGACTCTCTGTAGCCCAGCTCACAGTCATGGTGCACACCACAAGAACCAACAACGTCAGACCAGGCACAGATTGCATGGATTCAATCACAGCATTCACATGTTCACAATCATGCCTTGAGTTGTTACAATAACGCAGACAAAAAGAAAAGCACACACAAAGATGGAGTAAACCCATGAATTTACACTCTCTCTCTCGCGCGTGCACACACACACACACACACACACACACACACACACACACACACACATACACACACAAACAAATACAAAATCAAATATACATGTCATGTTCTGTAACATTGGTTGCTAGCATTGTCTTGTCTCTTGTAAATGGTTAGGGAAAAAATCTCATTCTTACTCTTTTCCTAACAGAAAGTTCTGAAGGAATTCTTGAAAGTTGATATCTAATTCTGAGGCCAGGGGCAGAGTCGCACCTGTGGTCCCATCTCTACCTCTGACCGAGAAACTGTGCAGATAGAAGATTCATTTGTAACTTACATAGTATAGTCAAAGTGCACAGTAGACTGTTGAAATATCTAATAGTCTGTAAGAGATTCACCTGAAGTCTTTGAAGTCTTTTTTCACAGACAGTCCAGAGCACAAACCCTCTGCATCACCATCTGTCTCATTGGTGAGCTGGTTCCAATCACATTTTTCGTCAATGCTGTCAACCAGAGAATAGGCTCTGACCAGAGAACTCAGTGTGAATTCTAAAACATATTTACCTTCATCTCTTTCTCTCTCTCGCACACACACCCTTCCAGAATTCCAAAGGCAGACAAATATAAATTAAACTGCACACACACAATCTGGCACACAGTGCACTTTCTCAGTCATTTTCTCCACAAATAATTAAAGAAACACACACACGATACCATAATCAACCTGTTCTTGGGTAGTAGACATATGAGTAGGGTTATGGTTATGGTTTTTAGCAGATGCTTTTGTCCAAAGCGACATACAAATAACAACAATACAAAGTTAAATTTAACAGTAAACTATTTAAAGAATTGGTAAGACTACATTAAGGAGAATAGCAATAATAAACAACAATGTAAATTCAATCAATAGCCTAATGAAAATAAATAAATACTATACAAACTATAACACATAAGAAACGCTTAATAAAATAAGTGCATGTTGAACAGATATGCCCCCTATTTAGACCCCTCTTGAAAGACTATCACAGGAATGGAGAGCACCGGGCAACTCATTCCAACAACAACTTTATAACAGTAAATCAATGTTGCACTGCAATATGGCAGTGAAGTTACAGGAGTTTCTCACCACAGGTATTTATAGGACTGTGACATCTCTAGGATTTGGAGGAGATGTAGGCGCATGGCATCAATGTGGAGGGTGATGGTGTTCACTTGGAGGTCAACCATACCCACACATTTCTGCTTCTGTAGAGTCCTGAGGATACACTCCACACTCTCAGTTGACAGACTGCCCGTTAACCTGAAATATAAAAACGAACGTCTTTAGATTTATTTCACACACATACACACAGACACTGAGAGATAGCTGATGGAAAAGTTAATATATGAAATTACAGTTGTAGGGTCTACCACCATACCTCAGTTCCTTTATCTTCTTTCCTTCTCCCAAGGCTGAGATCAGATCACCAACATCAGAATCTGATACGTCCTCCAGACTGAGCGTTCATAGAGATCATTAGAACATGCCGTACATGGCCATCAGAAAGAAAAAAAAACAAAACATTTAAGAAAACCTGGATGAAATTATCCTTCTGCTTATGAGACAGGCGTTCTAACTTGAGAGCGCCATTAGTAACATTTCACTTGGATAGTCCACCTACAGAGACCTCACAGATGGCAGATTGAAATTCAAGTTCAGTTTTAAAAATGGTTGACTGAATTGTTACTGAACATCACCAAACCCAACTAATAACCATAAATTGTTGTTAACAGTGTCGACGGATAGTTTGTTTATACTGTAATCTGAGTCCGACATTTTTTCCCCATAATGCTTGTCTACAATTCTTTCATTTACAGGGCGTAATTAAATGTGCAAATTCTTTCATTTACAGGGTGTACTTAAATGTGCCTGATTGGCCACTCGAAAATCCAATTATAGTATAAGTATAGTATAATAATCGTTGCTAGATTACGGGGACGCTGGCGAGACACGCCGCTCCGTCTGGCATCATGTTTTTGTTTGTTTTTATGTAATGTTCGTAAATGTCATGTTTATTTTTTGTATTGATTTGTCTAGTTAAATGTTTTCTCTCTTTATTTACGCTATTTTGATTTTTTCGTTATTCTCTTAGTCCTTTTTACTGCTTTCAAGTCGGCTGATGTTGTTAACGTCTGTCCATTGGGAGCTTGCTATGGCTAGCTTTTGCCCTGGGCCTCTTACATCCTTCCCATCCATCTGTGAGCCGGTGCTGCACTTCGCTGCCTGGTCGAGGGGATTTCTCGGGACAGCAGCTGGAGCTACTCTGCGAAAGATTTGCCGAGGCCGCCAAGCTGTTTCTGACCTGTGAGCTGCCATGCCAACTGCCTGGAGTCTGGATTGAGCAGACTAACGTTAACGTTAACATTGAAGAACTCATGCTAGTAGTCCATCTCTCCAAGTATGTGGCTTAGTGCTGAAACAAATGTACTACTTCTACCACCAAACCTCTACACCCTGTATTGTGATGTTTGATATAACAATTAGGGGAAAACAGCTACATTTGAGGTAAATATTTACTTGAGGCTTCTGAAACTGAAAACAATGAATACAGCATGACTGAAAACATGCTAATGTTAAAGGGACACCAGGCAACGTTTTCGTGTTAATTACTCATCTTCTTAAGGAGGTATATGGTTAAATGACTCATTACATGGCGAATGAAGACTTTCTCGCTCGCCGCTACTGCCTGTAGGAAGAATATCCCGCTTGCATGTTCAGTGTATCGTACCCGCCGACCGAAGCAGGATCAGTTTACATCCTGCATCCACAGCACAGAGGCAGGCTAACGTAAACGCTTAGCGATTGTTGCAAACGTGTGTATAATGGCAGAGCCGGGCGTAAGAAGCAGCGAAAACCCTTGACGGAAGATGCAAAGAAAAGGAAAAGAGCTTCAGACCGAGCAAGGGGGAGTTTCGTAGAGAAAAAGCATCAGGCTTGCCTGATGTCCATTTAAACATGCTGACCAGGGGCCTCATGTACAAAAAGCATCGCGACGACAAAAAATGCTGCGCACACCATTTCTCACGCCACGTCCGAGGTACAGTACGATGACTGACTTGAACGTGAGAGAATGTGCGGTCCTCCGCAAACTTCTTTGTCTGGCGACGCGACATTTCCAATGTGTATCGCCAGTTGGCTTACACTTAGAGGCAATGCAGCTGCACAACATTAGTTGATCGCGAAGTTAGGCCTTTATTTGCACAGTATATTGTGAAATGTGGGTTATTAAAAATGATAACACTTCGAAAGTAGGCCTATTTTCTATATTTTGACATGCAACATACGCAAATTCTACTAAGTTATGCAACAACCTATCTATAATGACAACTGTAGACTTATTAGAGGATCAGAATTAAAAGGTAATGTGAAACCTAGCCTACACAGCGCCGATATTTGGTTACACGATTGTTGATGACTGGCTTATCAAACATTTCAGATTTTGAAGAGCTTTCCACAAAACCTTTGATAAATTGGGTCGGCTTCACGCATTTGCCCATGCCTTAACATTTGCTGAGTGTTTTCCCTTCATATCTTTGATAGTTTTCATTTTAAAAGAAATACATATGGGACAGGATGCATGTGAATAGATAGGCTGACTAATAAGCGCAAATGCATTGTCACACTTGTGTGCAAATATATTGACCCAGAAATCGTAATGTTGTGGCGTGTCGGCCTGGATCAACTTAGTTTATTCCATTCGGGTGCATGATGCGTGGTAGACTACTTGGACACGATTGATTTAATGATTTTTTAATAAATGCAGTTATGCTGTAATGGTCCAAATGCATTCAAACCCAGTTATGCGAACCCTGTCACCTACTTGCAGACTGGCCAATAGTTCTGCCACGGTCTCCTATAGCCTAGCCACTGCCATGCTCTGCCACTACGTTTTTTTTTGTTATTAATTACAGATGATAAAGACGTAAGCTTCTTGCCATTTCATCAGATAAGCACTTGGAATGGAATGGAATGGAATGGAAATCTATTTATTTGAATCAGGGACAATGCACAAAATAACATTTATCCTGGGATCCAGGAAAATATGTCTTGAGCCAGGTTGTAGCAGCAATTGCTAATTTGCACCTGTAGTCCCTGGTCTACCTCGCATTCGCTGGAAATAAACTTTTTTTATTCATTTGATGATTTCAATTATTAAACATTGCAACAGGTTTGAGTATGAATGGAGTTTTCATTGTTATTAATATTGTGGGATAGGCCATTTTGTCTTCGCGCAGGTCTGCGCTCTTGAATGTACTTCTAGTTAGCATATTAAAATAAGTGTGATTGAGGGAGGAGAAAGGGTGGAGTGTAATGCTCGTGCATGTGCGCTTAATTTCACGTTAATTGGGATGTACAAAGAAAAGCTGCGTGGAATGCTGTGTACGCACAGTTTCATACATCAGGATTTTTTTTGTGCGTACGCTACTTTTCAGGTTTGCGCGTACGCAATGATTTAGTATGAAATCCACACAAGTCTTTGTACATGAGGCCCCTTATCATGATAAATGAGCCAGCACATGCATTTCTTTGACACAAAACAATTCACCCAGTCAGTTTTGGTAGCCATCTTGAAATATGGCAGCTTTCTTGGATTTTCAAGTGTGCCCTAGAGCAGTGTTTCCCAAAGTCTGGGTCGCAGGAGATATTATTTGGGTCGCCAGCACAATTTATGTTGTGTTATAGGCCTAACTGATACCATTTGTCATTTGATACCAGGAAAGCTAACAGTTTTCTATTAGGATGTAGTTTGTTAACTACCACAGTCACGGTTTTGTCATAAAAGCTCATGAAACTGGCGCATGAAACTGGGGGACGAACGCATCGCAGAGGGGGTGCCAGAGCATGGATATCTACCTCTCAAAATGAAACCGTTCTGTGGGGCGCCTGCCATGTACCTCACAGTTGCAAACTACAAGGGACATTCATACAAGGGACATTCACATTCACACTATTCCTCTCGTTTTCTACCTTGCTCACTCCAAAGTAAAGGCACATTCTTTTGGCTATTGCGCAAAAGCCTCTTGTTCTGATATAACGACTATACAATATAATATAATACAACAATACAATATAACGACTTGAGTTATTTGCTGTTTAGATCGGAATTGACGTCCACAGTGTTATGGACCTCATTTGTCTGCAACGCAACGTAGCCTACAACATTTTTTTAGAAATACAGGAACAGCTTACTATGCTAACGAATGACGACTGCGCAACATGCGAGAATTACCCCAAACTCTCGGATGCGCATTAAAATCTTTTCAGTAGTCATTTCCAACTTTTCACGCTGATGGTGCTCAAAATGCGACACAACCGTGTTCAAAGCAGGATCTATCTATCTAGATCCTATAGGGTCATTCCACGTCAATTCAACCAGGGCCCACGCAGTTAGGTCTCAAAAAATTCCAAATCCAATACCCAGGAGACACACTGTAAAATTACTCTTATGTAAGATCAATACTTTCCAAGATACAGCCAGTTTTACAGGGGGAGGGGGGTGTCGATTTTGTTCGGCCTCTTTTTAAAATGGTGCAGATGGCACCATTTTAATCCAACAATCTACCAACAGTGTTGTGCAACATCTCACAGGTTTTATGATGGGCTGTCATATGATCTGCTGTCACCTCACCTGAGGCTGATGGCATCCTTTGACACAGATGTAGTAGGTGAGGACCTTCTCTTACTGATCCTGCCAAAATCAAGCACAAAGTCAGCTGGATCTGACAGCTCAATAGACATGGGTATTGTTACCGCAAATACACACACTTGTTTATGATCTAATCCAGACAAGGAGACAGAGATAGTTCTTACTGTAGTTTCTGCAGGCTGGGGCAGGTCTGTATGAGGGAGAGGCCCCTTACAGCCCAGAACACAGTAAGGAGGTGCACCCTCAGTTTAACCTCCCTCAGACCAAGCATGGGGCAAAGGGAGGAGAGCAGAGCAAATGCCAGCTCATCACTGCCGGCAGAACTAGGAAGGAAGGAAAACGTAGAGTATAAGGCAGGAATCACATTAGCCAGCGACAAGCAGCAGCGACAAGCGTAACACAATGCTCAGATCATAATAAGTTCTATATCGTTCCTATGGTAACACAAACGGTTAACCTTGAATACGCTCACATTGCACTTTGAAAGTTGAACCAAGTTCAACGCTCAGCTTCTTCAACGCTAGCGTTACGCCAGCGTTGCCACCACTGTCGAACCATAGAGAACAATAGGAAACCTGCCGCTTGCCGCTGGCTAATGTGATCCCTGCCTAAGGCACAAAAGAAATGTGCTCAACACATACATACACACACATACACAAACACACACACACACACCTCTTACCTCTCTGTCAGTTGAATGGCCATGCCTGAAGAGTCTAACATCATGTCAAAGTTTTTCGATTCCAAACTCATTTTCACATCCAGCCTGAAGAAACCTATTTCATCCAGTCTATGGAAGAAACACATACTGTACGCCTTCTTAAGATGGTTATTGGCCATTGTGTTTTGGTAAACATTCTTTTGACAAGGGTTCTAACTTGAGAGCAATCTATTTATTATTATGTTCCAAAATGCACCAAAGGATAGATCAGTTGTGTTGAATGATTAATTATTGTCTGCAATTGGTTAAGTGTACAACTTTCCCAAAACACGGTCACCTATTCAGCTAGGCTGATGTCACACTCTGCTACTATTTAAATGTGTAACAGGATGGACTGTGAGCATGGGGTGTAGTATTGGGACCAGTGCTTTGGGGGGAAGCCAATGCACTCAGACAGGAAGTGCCTAAGCCATTTGGGGAGAAGAAGATAGCCCTATAATGGTGGCAACAATGGCCCCACCCTCTCTTGTTGGTCTCCTATGTGTTCTGTGGGTAAGGTGGATGGCGTGCAGTTGGTTTTGTTTGTTTGTTAAGCTGTGTTGTTTGATTGCTGTTGTACCATGTGTTGTGCTGTCAATGTGTGACTTTAGTTCTTGGTTGATGTCTAATAATAGAACAAGTCCACCATAATAGTCTAGTAACTGTGGATGTTTAGTGTTTGCTCAGAGTTAACTTCCAGTACATGCGGTAGCCAAATGTAACAGTCTTAAAATTAGTGCTCGACTCTTGATTTTGTTTGTGTAATTAACTTTAGCCCCAGTCAGGGCAGCCGACCTGTGCTGAGACTCTGCTCGCCATCAGAGACTTTCTAATGCGGAGACACAGCACTCCAAAAAATACTCCATAGAAATGCATGGGGCTAGTTTGTCACGCCAATATGGCCGTTGTCTACACATAGCCCACCCCTTCCTCGGCAAAACGTCGACATGTAAATACATTGAGCCAATCATGTGGTGTGATGTGAATACATTGAGCCAATCATATGGTGTGTTGTGAAGACATCGTGCCAATCATGTGTTGTGATCTCGCCGCTGGAGCAAGATTGGTGTCGCGGAAGCCTTGCGCACGCGCAGTTCGACCCAAAGACTGTGCTCGATGAGTGCCCATAAAACGTTGGTATATGGCCGCCGAGTGGAGGGACTTGCCTAGCCTAAAAGGACTTAGACACGCTATCTACCTCTTCCAGGTGGCTCAGCCAGCGGTCTAGCATAGCTGAATGTATTAGACGTGTAGTAACACTGATTTTTTTTATCCATTCAATTTAAAAGTAAAAACTTGTTGTAATATTTAAATAAAGAACCATTTTATCCTATTTATTAAGCCAATGATGAGATAATCATTAAGGACCACTGGCTGTATGACTGTTTGCTTCCAGGCTTGTTCTGAGTTGCTGTGATCAGAGTGGGTTTGGATCTTGATTACCTGACTCTTTTCATGCTGGTAGTGTCTTTGTGGTGTATTCACTGTGTGCTCAAGTTCGAGTGTGCCTTAAACCCTGGAAGTGAGCAGCCACCCCCAACTCCCCCTTTGATTCTGATAACTGACAAATTCAATAAAACTGTAACTGATTAATCTCCCCCTGATTCTTCTTTGGTGTCTGGCAACTGGTTGGTCTGTAAGAACATGTTACAATCAATGTAATGCCCAGAGTATGCTTTGAATACTCTGAGAACAGTCTGTGAATGTCATGATCTGATCCAGGATCTTGTGATCCTGTCCATGTTTTCCTTGTTCCTAATTGAGTTAATTGAGTTATTACCTGCACACCTGCTCCCAGTCTACCAATCACTCTCTTTATTAAACCCTGTCTCTGCTTGTGTTCTTTGCTGGATTAATTTGAGTCTGTCAGTCATTTCACATAAGTCCTTTTTATGCTCAAGTCAAGTCTGTATCACCAGTGGTAGTTTGTGTCAAGTCTTGTTTTTCTGTGCTGACCTCTTCTTCTGGGTGTTGGGACTGTTTTTGCCCTGCCTTTTGTGAAGTTTAATCCTGCCCTGTCTGTGGTTGCTTGTTTTGAACTGCCTTTTTGAGTTTAAAGGAAAATTCCTGTTTTTAGCACTTTAAGGCCCTTTTCTGGTTTGTTTTGGATGAACTAGAGTGGTGGACACCGAAATTTTGACGATTGGTCCTGTCTCGACTTTTCTGACTCGTTTTGAATCGCCTCAGACTGCTCATGCAACTTACCGAGTGGTTAGTGGAGTTTGTTGACTATTAAAAGCAAATATATCGGTACCAGAAAAGGGCCTTAAAGTGCTAAAAAACGGAATTTTCCTTTAAACTCAAAAAATGACGGTATTTAGCACTTTGGGACCCTTTTCTGGTTTGTTTTGGATGAACTAGAGTGGTGGACACTGAAACTTTGACGATTGGTCCTGTCTCGACTTTTCTGACTCGTTTTGAATCGCCTTTGACTATTGATTATTAAAGGCAAATATATCGGCGCAATGTATGATTTCCAGCTGTCTTATTTGCTATTGTGGAACTATTTATTCAGACACCTCACAACCGCGTATAAACTTCCGCTCAATATTTGAGCCTGAAGCATAGACCGTGGCGCAGTAATATCAACGTGCAATGAGTCTTCCAAGAGAAATCAATGGGATTTTACAAAATGGCAAATAAAACACGACAGAAACTGTATTTCGCTACACTACTTGTTTTAGAACATCAACGAACACCACTAACCACTCGGTGATGCACAGTTTTGAAAACGAACGTTGTGAAGGGTTGTTTTAGGACATGTTTGAGTAGCCTACAGTATGCCTGTTGCCAGCCATTCTGAGTAGTCAAAGGCGATTCAAAACAAGTCAGAAAGGTTGAGACAGGACCAATCGTCCACCACTCTAGTTCATCCCAAACAAACCAGAAAAGGGACTCAAAGTGCTAAATACCGTAATTTTCCTTTTAAGTTTTGACATTAAAGTCCCTTTTCTTCTATTCTTGTTTTGGTCTCTGCCTACCTACAGGCATGCAATTGGGCTATGGGTTTTCTACAGGAATAGTATGTTTGAATTATCAGTTTTTGAAAAACTCAAATATTAAAATACCGGTAGGTAGGTTATCTATGACGGAGTATTAGGGCCACACATGAAGAAAAAAAATATAGTTCCATACAGATAACTTGTCTTTGTTGTATTGTTTTCTTTGTTTGTTATTGTGTTTCCCTGCCTTCCTACTATGTAAAGCGACCTTGGGTTTGAGAAAGGCGCTATATAAAATAAACGTATTATTATTATTTTTGCCATGGCGAGATTAAACTCGACATGTTGACTTTAAAGTCGCCATGTCGACATTAAACTCGACATTTCGAGAATAAAGTTGAAATATCATATCTACTCAACATGATATTTTGACAGATATCATTTATCATGTCGATATAGTCGACATTTAAGTTTAATGTCGACATGGCGAGTTTAATCTCGTCATGGCAAAAAAAAAATGTTTCTTCATGTGTGGCACTATACTCCGTCGTAGTTATCAGCCTTCAAAATCCCTTAGCGGTCATTCATTCCTTAACACACAGTTACAGTAGATACACAATATACTAAGGATTTCAATATTTGCACTAGTTCTACTCTATGGACATTAAAATGCTTTGTAATGTTCCTTATTGTGAATAAAACCAAGTGGTATAGCACCATTAAAAAGGAACCTTGAAATGATATATGATTGTTTAAAGCAAAACTGTCAAAAAAGACATTTACTTGCCAAATACAATGTTTACAAAAAAAGCATTATCATTTACCAGTGTGTCAGGATGATCACTTCTGATATGTGTAACCATGTAGCAAACACATAATGAGGGATAAACAGACAGACTACCTACATCTACTGTGTTAAAGACTTACCGGTACCTGTTCATGGCATTCTTTGTCACAAACAGATGACCACTTGGAAATGAACACCTGTTAATCCTGCAAACACAAACCAAAGTCTGCCTGAAAAGTTGTGGTTTCTACCATTGTGCCCCAATGGTAGAATGGCCCTAATATAACTGATATACGTAAGCCGCTTTGGATAAAAGTGTCTGCTAAATGAATGTAAATATAAATTGGATAGGGGAACAGTCAGTGAACAGATCTAGTCAATGCAAACCCATGATATCGGTCACACAAATACATTACATACATGTGCAGACGTAGAGAGGGAGAAAGCTTACTGTAGTCTCTGCAGACTGGGACAAGTTTGGAAGATGGATAGACTCCCAGTAACCCAGCTGACAGTCAATGGGCTCAGTGTGAGGTCCACTTGCTCCAGACCAGGCAGAGTGTTCAAGGAGGAAATCAGAGCATCCACATGCTCATCACACCCTGAGCTGCTATGATAACAGAAATCACAGATACATATCAGTGACTGTCTGTAGTAACACTGTACAGTAGCATAGTCTAGTCTCTTGTTAATATGTGCTTTTTATTATTATTTCATTCTCACTTTTTTCTTAAGACACTTAATGTGTGAAACTTCTGAAGAAAATTGTGAAAGTTGATAGCTGAATTTGAGACATATGCCAGGGTGAGTGTTGCATCTAGGGTTCCATCTCTACATTTGACCGAGAACCTGTGCAGACAAAAGACTCCTTTGTAACTCTCATACTACTGAAAAAGCTGTAGTCGACACTGTGAATGTTATAGATATCTTCAGATTCAAGTAAGAGCATCACTTGAGCTTTGGGTCCAACTGTTTGCTGAAATCTTTTTCCACAGAGAGTACAGAGCAGAAACTCTTTAAATCACTGTTTGTCCCATTCGTAAACCAGTCCGACCAATGTGGAGGTTCTTTCTTAATCCTGTTAACAAGAGAACAGAAGTACTGACCAGAAAACTGAGTATGAATTCAAAAATACATTCGTTCATTTTAAAGTTTACTTTTGGTCTTAATGTCTTTATTCAGATGGGACAGTGAAGAGTGACAGAAAGTGGAAGAAATGGGGTGGGATCAAGTGATCGTTGCAGAACCACCTAGGTCCAGCGAGGAGGAGCCGCTATAGGTCAAACCCCACCTCTCTGACCCCCGACTGACGTGAATAAAGAAGGCACTCCACACATGAGCGAATGTGGTATGAAAACTACAGCCACTTGCCCCCCAAAATACACTGAACCCCCAAAATACATCACATTTACAGTACCTCCATATCTTTCTTTATCATACACAAAGCCTACTACAGTTCAAAAGATACAAATACACAGATAAGAGAATAAACAAAAACACAATCCGGTACACATCCCAATGCTCAGTTTACACATGCACTGTCATCATTCCATCAATTTAAAAGTGCACGCAAACTCGTCATGTTTGTGTGTACCATGCTATCATGATTGCCCTTTTCTTGAGTAGTACATAGACCAACAGGTCAAAAATATCTACTGTTTAGCTGTGCTCTGTGTACACACACACACACACACACACACACACTACTAGAATATAACTAGAATATATAATATATTAGAATATAACTTCCCATAATCACATTCAACTGGGATCTGTTCATCCTCGTCAATGCGTACTGCACGTCCGAAATAACACAAACAAAGATACTTACACACATACTACACAAACTAATAGATAGATTGCCTTTTTCACAGACAGGCAGAGAGATCTTACTGCAACTTATTTAGATTGGGGCAGGTGTTGATGGATGAGAGGATGTCCACAGCCAAACCCTCAGTCACACGGTCCACCGTCAACTCCACCTCTCTCAGACCAGGAAGTGACCGCAGGACGGAAAGCAGAGCATTCATATGCTTCTCCCACGCTGGTCTACACACACACACCATACATACAAACACACCACACTGTGTGTGACAGATGCTGACATTGAGTAACTGACTTATAAAGGCTAATAAAAAATACATTTACTTTTCTCTTAACCCTCTTAGTATGTGAAGCTCCTGAACAAAGTCCTTGAAGTCAATAATGGCTGTCTTCGGGGAATGTAAAAATGTGAGAGCAATTCTCGAGATGACAGTTTCTGGAACCATTACCGGATCAATGGTAATATACAGTCTAAAAACAGACATAAAAGACATTACATATTTGACACATGTTGATGCAAATCACAGACATAAATCAATAAATCAAAGATGTAAGAGTATTTAACTGAAATATGTACAAAGAAGGATCAAAGAGAGATGTTCACCTGAGACTGTTGGCATATTTTTGAAAATAGAGAGATGAGCAATGACCCTCCATATTAGGCCAATTAATGCTGCCAGTCACAGAAATAAACAGTCACATGCCTCAGCAGAGTGTACACATGCAAATATGTGAAAAGGGTGAGTGAAAGGGGAGGGGGGTCCTCACCGCAGAAGGTTCCTGTCGAACTTTGAGATCTCTGTGGTTTGGATGAGACGTAGGGACATGGTTATAATATCATGGTTGATCATGTTTACATAGAGTGAAACAGTAGGTAAATATTTAATTTTCTGTAGAGCCTTGAGGATGTGTTCCACACTCTCAGCTGACAGGGTGCTCATTATTCTGAAATGGAAAAAGGAATGTGTATATTTGTATTACAAACACACACACACACAATAGAGAGAGAGAGAGATGCTACTAGAGAAATGTTACATTGAAAATAAAGATGGGGGTTGTGCTATAATATATAAAATGACTATTTTTAGGATCCATTAATATTACCTCAATGCATCCATCCTCTGGTTTCCCCCCAGGGCTGAGATAAGATCATCAACATCGGAATCTGACAGAACCTCTAGATTGAACCTTCATAACCATAAGAACATACAGTAACACTTTACTTGACGGGTGAATTCATAACACATTCATAGCAGCTGTCATAAACTGCACATAAAGCATTAATGACCGTTTCATGAGACATGACTCAACATTCATACCAAACCTTTCATGAATGTGGAAGACAGAACGACGACAACTTGTCAAAATAGAAGTCCAACAATTGCAAAACAACATTGCCGTTTTTGTTCCAAACCTCTTACCTGATCACGTCACATCTGAGTCAATGGGCTACTCCAGTGCCAAAAAGACAGAACATGGTCAAGCAAATAATTTTTGTTTCATAAACATGTATTTGTTTTATGATGTAACCTTTGCAGATGATTTCTCATCTTTTGCTACTGGGAATATCCAACCATTACAGGTTACATAAATACGGGTCAGCTGAGCTGAATGTAGGCTAGTTTACCTCCCAGTGTTAAACTCAGTGATTACGAATACTTCACAACTTGTAAAGTGACATTTGATGTAGACTTCATAAGATATTCATGAAATATTTACAAAGGCTGGAAATATTAAATTAATGGTATCCTTTATGAAATATTGGAGGCAAATTTAAAACAAAGCTGCTTTGTGATTGTTGGACTTTTATTTTGACAAGTTGTCGTCATTCTGTCTTCCACATTCATGAAAGGTTTGGTATGAATGTTTTTCTTTATGTGCAGTTTATGACAGCTGCTATGAATGTGTTATGAATCCACCCGTCAAAAAGCATTAAAAAGAACTTTGATGACAGTAGCTTTCTGCTCCGAAGGTAGTGTGTCTTAGCCTAGAAATCTAGACGCACCCTAGCGGCACCAAATGTAATTTGCAGCCAGGGTAGTCTAGCAACTCTCAGTTGGCTTGTGAGCCTGAAAAATCAAACGTCGATCAGGCCAATTACATTGTGTTTAGAGTCGGTGGGCAGGCTTAACATAATGACGGCAGAGTTACGACGGTTCCGCGTGAATTCCCTGCTACTTGAAAACAAAGAAGATGAATGCTGCTGCTGGCGAACAGCATGATGCAAGTTAAGCTTTTATTAAGTTTGATCAAGTTTGATCAACTTACTAGTCAACTAGCTCCGCTGGTGGGAAAACGCATGGGACTCATGAGTTGTAGTGCTATCCTATTGGGTGCAGAGGGAATTTGAAAGACAACCGTTTATCACGCCCCTCGGATTGAGCACTGCCAATGGTAAGTTCCCAGACCCTACATCTTGATGTGGGTCTGGCTCGTCAGGCTCTATGGTCAGGCTAAGTGTGTCTGATATTTACACCAAACATTTAGGAATAGCCCGGCTTAAAGATATACTAAAAATCAGCTACTTGTTAATACCTAACATCTCATTTTTGACTTCTGAAGCTTTTAAATGTTTACAAGTTTTTAAAATATCCAGTCCTCAATTAGCCTAGAAATCTAGACGCGCCCCTAGCGTCTATTACATTTGCTGCCAGGGCTAGTCTAGCAACTCTCCGTTGGCTTGAGAGCTCCAGAAATCGAAACTTAGGAATCAGGGCATTGAAATCGTGTATAGAGTCGTTTGGTGGGCTTAACATAATGATTGATGACAGAGTTGCAACGGTTTGGCTTGAATTTCCTGCTACTTGAAAGCAAATATCCTATTGCGTCCTATTGCGTGCAGAGGGAATTTGAACAACTGATTATCCCGCCCCTCAGACTGAGCACTGCGAACGGTGAGTGCCCAGACCCTACATTTTAATGTGGCTAGTCCTCAATAACAATCCAATAGTAATTTTGGCATATTCAGTTATTTCTTTCCTTGAGCTGACTTTCTAATGTCCACAATCATGGCTCTGTAATAATGAACAAAGTGGCGCAGATCCACCAATGCACAATTACAGTAATTTCCTGTGTACTAGCTGCATTGTGTATTAACCACAGGACAGTGTTTTATGCAAGTTAAAAAAACAAAACCATATTAATATCCTATCAACTGTGTAATAACTCTATTACACCCCATGTATTAACTTCACAGCTGAAGAAATCTGGCAAAATAAATGTATAAACCTCAGCTAATAGTTGGGAAATTACATTACAGCCAATCAACAACATTGGTAGAGCAGTAAAAAGGTTGGTGTATTTGATTAAGAAAATACATTTTAAGGTTTTTGTTATATCTTTCATTTGAACATTTACTACTTCAGGGCAAAATCCCTAGTAGACAATGAAACACATTGCAACAGATAATCAGACAGGATATTACATCATACAGCATTCATTGTAACCCAACATATCATAATTCACTTTTATTTCATGATACTCACCCAAGCTCATCACATTTATCCAGTGCAGGCTGTAGCATCCTCAGGTTATCCGCGGTTAGGCCATACAGGATCATCTGTCTGATGCTCGGACAGCATTGTAGGCAGTACAGCAGCACCCAGCAATTTATCCTCTTCTGATTTACGTTGAGGCTAATCTCTCCCCAGCTCCCAATGACTTGCATGACAAATTCTTCCTCATGGATCTCATAGAGGCAATGCAGAACAAACAATGGTATATCTGTATGCAGTCTCACCGTTTTAATTAGATTCAACAGCCACTCTTTCACCTGGGCTCGTACAGCCACCCAAGAGTGAGTCTTCACAAGTGAATGCACATTGTTGTTTGACAGCCCAAATAGAAACTGAACAACATGACTCCTATTTTCTTTGAATAGCCTAAAAGAATCCACTCCATTTGGAAACTGAACAACATGATTCCTATTTTCTTTGAATAGTCTGAAAGAATCCACTTCATCTGGAAACTGAAGCAACATCTGAAGTTTTCTACCAGCCTCTTTCTCATCGTCTATCAGAATGTAGTAGAGTGCCGCAAAGAACTCCTGAAAGCTCAGGTGCATGAAACTGTACATGGTTTCTCGGTAGACCTTCTTCTTCATCAGGAATTTGCACAGGAAAGGATTACCCTTGTTGAAATCTGGAAACTCTTCCGACACTGTCCTCTCATTAAACAGGACCTGATGTTCCCGAATTCCTCGTTCTGCCAACTGGCTAAGGCTCCTCAAGAGTGTGCGGTCAAGCTGACTCAAACCTTCACAGTGATATTCCATCAGAGTGTTAATGAAGTGCACAAATATTGAACTCGTTGTCTCAAAATTTCCCTGTTTATCTACTGCCTCTTGGAAATGCTCTCTGAAAACAGTGCACACAATCCAACAGATGACGGGGGTGAAACAGGAAGTGAAGAGTGTCTCATTTGAACGCACGTGCTCGTAAACTTTGTTAGAGAGCTCTGTATTATCAAAGAACCTCTGGAAGTATTCCTTCACTCCGTCCTCAGAGAAACCTAGGATCTCTGTAAAGCGGCGTGGGGTTTTGAGCTGCTCGCTTAGTTTGTCGGAGACAGTGGACCTGGTGGTGACCAGAACAACACTCTGCCTCAAAACAATCCCCTTCAGCAGAGCACTCAGTGTGGCCTCGATTGGAGCAGGCACAGATGGACCACTAGGAAGTACTGAGGTAATTTCATTCAATGAGAACCTCAGCTCATCAAAGCCATCTATAACAAAGAGCACCTTTCCTGGGGAGTCTCGCAGTATCCTTAAAATCACTGGAGTAAATTCCTCATCACACCTCAGCAGATCTACCACACTGTGCTCTCCAGAGAGGAGATTAAGTTCTTTGCAGTTAAGATGAAAGACAAGAATAAAATCTTTGAAGAGTTCAGATGCCCAGTCGTGCATGATTTTTTTGACAGTAAATGATTTGCCATGACCGGAATGACCCTGGAGAATGACCGCTCTCGGCACCGATCCACAGTCTTTGGGCTTGAACAGCTGGTCGAGATGAATGCGGCTGTGTGTCTCACTGGCCCTGGTCTTGAAGACCTGCTGGAGGGTGTCACCTCTGGAACGGAGCTCCTCCTCTCTCTCACTTTGATTCCTGTGTTTTTGAATGATCAGGAGTTCTGTGTACCGGTCTGCTAGAAGCACATCCTGGCCCGGAAGGGCGTTATACTCCTCTACAGTCTCATAGGCGGTGAGGATAGATGTTTTGTATTCAGCGATTAAATGTTGATCTGCAAAAAAGCAAAAAAAAAAGATTTCAAATAAGGCAGTTTAATTACATACTACATTTCATCATTCTGTCAGTATTCTGAAGTCTGTTATTAACTCACCAGAGTCCCGCATTGGTGGTGCTGGTTGGGTACCACCTACATTAAGGGGGTATTAGGGGGCATATTTTAAAGCACTGAAGAGTAATAATATACTGTGATTTAACATGTAGTTAACATTTTAGTACTACATTTTCCTACAAAACATTGCAAACATGGATTCATATGACTGCACCTATACATGGATTACTATGCAACGTCGCGAAAACATGCGTGCACAACTATGGGGCACAAAGCACTATAGAACAGCATAGAGCAGTCCTCTTCATGAAACGATTACAATGAGTTTTGTGCTGAAAACCGCACCATTCGAAATCACGATGGTTAGACAATGGAATGCAGGTCTTTGCCAAAAACAGCAAAAGACAATGTTATATTTATAATGCAAATGAACGAGAAACTCTGAAATAAACTCTAAAATGAGATGTTATTATCATTGAAACAGCAGGGGTATACAAAAAATGTTGATTGTAGCTTACAGCAGCAGACTATTAGGTTAAGTTTATAACACTGCGGTCGGCCACCGAGCGTCTTCTTCCCCAAGGCTGTGCGCGCATCTAGTTTTGTTGGTAAATGGAAAACCTATCTATTACAGGATTGGATAGTATTGAATAGTATAATCATATATTCTTGTCATAGTATTACTGACCTGAGTAGTAGTTTGAAATGCTAACATTCCCATAAACATGTTGTAGCACTGGTGCAGACACTTGGCTTCCTCCATCAGCTGAAATGTTGACATCAACTGCTTCAGGTAATGGGCCCTCCATTGGGCAGCCTATTTAGTAGCCTGGACATAAGATGGGCAGGAAAACAAACAAATCCTAATAGTTAATTAAGGATTAATTAAGGATTGTGCATGCTTGTTGATGATATTGCCTTGGTCTGCCCTTCAACAAAGCCTATGCGATAAGATATCCAAATACAAACATTCAACTAAACTGCTGATGGTGTGAATTTACGGGACATAAATATACAGAGGAATCAAAGAGTTTTGTCTATAATTACTGAGCTAAAATAATTTCTCACAGTCTACCAATTTAACAATGTGAAATGTCTCTGTAGTATTTCTGCATGAATAATAGCACACGGAGACATGGAGCCACGGTAAGTGCAGTTTACTTTGTGCTTCAGTTCTGATACAGAAATGCACAAGGCGAGAGTGGCCAATACCATTACCATATTTACTCTAGTACTGCTTTCATTACCATACACTGTATGAACTACTACACTCCTCCCCCCTAGATTGTAACCTATGACAACAAGACTAAATAACTGTACTGTTATCATTATTCCTGTAAACATAATATGCAGTGCTAAAGTTATACCACATATACAAACTTCATTAACATAGCAGTAAGCACTCTGAACATGAATAATATATTCATAACTCATCTCTACATGAACACTTAGAGATTCAGTCTAGTTGGTGCTGACCGCTGCCTTTCTGGATAGCTGCGCTCTTGCTGCCCTTCCTGAGATGGACCAGCAGCAACATTTTCTCGCTCTGTGCTTTCTGCTGGATCCTCACAGCCTGCTGAGTACTCCAAGAAATCATCATCATCCCTTCTGCTTGGTGAATATGATGCTTTAGATGCACGCAGGTGATCCACATGCACCTTGACTTGACGGTGACCAACTTGTACCTCATAGGTCAGAGGTTCTCTTTGTTGCAGAATCGTGCAAGCTTGTTTGGATGTCTGAAATACCGAACTAACACCCTCTCTCCCAGTTTAAACGTCCGGAGTGGCTTTGCTCGCTTGTCATGGGCCTTTTTCTGCTGTAGCTGATGCTTGAGCACTACTTTCGACATGTCAGGCTTCAATAATGACAGGCGAGTGCGTGGTCTCTTCAGAAACATTTCAGCCGGGGTGCGCTCAGTGACTGTGTGAGGAGTGTTTCTGTATGTAAACAGGAACCGAGCAAGCCGTTGATGGGGTGACAGACTGTGCTTCCAATCGAGTCCAGGCTTTCTTGAATGTCTGCCCAGCTCGCTCAACTGCTCCATTGGATGCAGGATGGTAGGGTGGTGATAGAACATGGTGGACTCCATTATTCTTCAGAAACTGCTCAAACTCTGCTGATGTAAATGGAGGGCCATTGTCTGACACCATCTCTGGCAGGCCATATGATGCAAATAGGTGTCTGAGAAGATGTGCAGTCTTCTCAGCTGTTGTCTGCAGTGTAGGCAGGACTTCTAGCCACTTTGAATAGACATCCACTACAAGCAAGTAGTGCTGCTTATTGATCTCAGCGAAATCAACATGAATTCTTTCCCACGGTGACGTAGCCCATGACCAAGGATGGAGGGGTGCTACTGTAGGCTTGTTCAGTATAATCTCACATGCAAGTGTGTCGATCTGTGATTGGGAAATACGAGGCTGGCTTTTAAGTCCTTAATATCTGCGTGCAGATGTTCCAGTATTGCAAGTTTGTTGTTTATGGATTGTAGTAAACTGACCTCGATGGATGTAGAAGTAGCGCAAGCGGTAGGTGATTCTGGTTCAGTCTCTGTTGAGTAGTCACGGGTGCGTTTCTTGCTGGGTTCAGATGACATAACGTCCAGAATGAAGAGGTTGCCGTTGGAAAAGGTGGAGAATATAATCCGGTTTTTGATGAGAGTTGTAGAGAGGTAGTGGTTGTTTTTAGTAGAAGAAAAATAAAGTTTTGTATTTCTGTTTACAAGCGTCAGTGTTCAGTGCGCTGCCATTTTGGATCTCACCCAAAGTCTCGCGATGTTCAGTCAGATGACATTCTGGGCTCACCTCGCTCGACACACTCGCATTAGAAAACCGTGAACTCAAAGGAAATATTACAAACTTATCCGACCATGTTAATCAACTCACCAGCGAAAATCGGATCATGAAAGAAACAATCCTAGACCTCCAGTGCCGCAGCATGCGCGATAACCTCATTTTTTCCGGAATTCCCCTGCCAACTTCTAAAGATACACCCGACGACCCAGAGAAAGCAGTTAAAGAATTCTTGCAGTCATCTCTCAAACTACCGCCAGAAACAGTTGACAAGATTACCTTCCACCGTGTACACCGTCTCACTTCCAAAGACAATAAAAACCTCCTCAATTATCGCCAAGTTCGAACACTTCAAACACAAAGAACTCATCAAAAGCAAAGGGAAAGAACTGAAAGGCACTTCATTCGGACTAAACGACCAATTCCCACAAGTAATACAGGAAAGAAGAAGAGCCCTCTTGCCCATAATGAAACAACTCAGGCAAGAGGGCAAACGAGCAGCACTGTCAGTCGATAAACTGTATGTCAATGGAACTCTGTATCGCAACCCCAATATCACCACCTGGCTATAGCACATCATACATCATGCCAACATACATCTTGATTATAACATTGTCACCCTCAACTCTCTCTAACCCACTGCCTACTGATGCTTGGATCACCTCTCTCTTCTCTTCTTATGTTTCATTCCTTTTGCTCCCCTACCCACCCATTCTCTTTTGCTCTCTCAATGTTTAATGTTATTCATGGTGTTTTGTCTATACATGTTTGCTTGTGTGTCCTGTCTGTTTTGTTTATTATGTCTATAGGCTAAAGTCAAATTATGATCTGTATGTTTTCAATGCTAAACAGGAAATGTTCATGCTGTCACCACTCCAGAACCAAATTCCTACCTCTTTATGCTCTATATTCTTCTCAGCCCCTACCCTTTACATCTCATTCGCACACCACATTACACACCTATTCCTCCACCCCCTTCCCCTCTCCTATCTAACTGACACCTGCACACACTCTCACACACACAATACCCACCTTATCAAACATTTTCATAACTGTACAATCACAACATGGTAACACTTACATTCCTGACCTGGAACATCCGTGGGATTGGATCTCAGGCAAAGAGGCTGAAAATCTTAAATCATTTGGATAGTTTAAAAGCTGACATATGTCTCCTACAAGAAACTCATCTCTCAGAATTAGACTACACCCAAGATCAAATCAAGACAATTCAATCACATTTTCTCATCTCATTACAATACAAAACAAAGGGGAGTTTGCATTCTGATTAACAAAAGAATCTCATTCATCCATAACGCCACCATCACAGACCCAGAAGGACGTTTTGTCATCATAAACATCTCAATTCACAATACCCCTGTAACAATTGTTAATGTTTATGGCCCTAAGACAGACAACCCAGTTTTCTTTCAGAACCTCTTCACCTCCATCTCAACTCTATCGGGCTGTCCCATCATAATTGCAGGCTGACTTTAATACAGTGTTAGACCCCACATTTGACAGATCTGATCACTCTAAAAGCAAACGAATCTGGCAATCCACAAAAACAATAAAACAGTTCATGAGCGATTCTGGCCTTGGCGATTGTTGGCGGCTTCAGCACCCAGACTCCAAATGCTACTCTTTTTCTCTCCGGTCCACCACTCCTATTCCCGGTATTGATTATTTTCTAACCAGCAACTCTGTAATGAAAAATATCTCTGATTCAACTATTCATCCAATAGGCATTAGCGATCATGCCCCAGTTACAATTAAATGGAACATAACGAACCAACAGCGACCAATTAGCAAATGGCGTTTTAATACATCCCTCTTACAAGACCCAAATTCATCAGTTTTGTTGGGAGAGAGTGGGCATTCTTTCTAGAAATGAACGGCTCCCTGAATCATCTCCTTCCCTTCTGTGGGAAACAGGAAAAGCAGTACTCAGAGGAAGAATCATCTCATATTCAGTATACAAAAAAAAAAGGAAAAAGAACAGGAAGTAGAACTCAACAATAAAATTAAACAGTTAGAAGAAACCAATGCAAGCAACCCAACTGAAGAAACACAGGCAAAACTTAGGAAACATAAATTCAAACTCAATGAAATACTCAATAAACACACTCAATTTATGATTCACCGTCTAAGGCAGGAAAACTTCCACCATAGCAATAAATCAGGTAAATACTTAGCAAATCAAATCCAACGTAACAAAGAAAAATCAACAATCCGGTCATAAAGAACTCAGCAGGGAAGCTAACCAGCTCACCTGAAGAAATAAATCATGTTTTTACCAGTTTTACAATAAACTATATTCTTCAGAAATAAACCCCAACCAGGAATTCATAGACTCTTTCCTAAACAGCATCAATTACCACAACTCAATGAGACCGAAATAAAAAACCTAGAATCACCTATAACTCAACAAGAACTGTTTGATGCTCTGAAACAGATGCCCGATAATAAAGCACCAGGTCCGATGGCTTTCCTGCTGAGTTCTACAAACAATTTTGGACCATCTTAGCTCCACTTTTCATCAGAATGATTAATGAATCAAAACAGAAAGGACGTCTTCCAACTAGTTCCACCACAGCCTCAATTTCACTGCTCCTCAAGCCCAATAAGGACCCAACATTGCCATCCAGCTACCGACCAATTTCTCTCCTCAATGTGGACAATAAGATAATCGCAAAAATGCTAGCACACAGATTAGCAGAGGTCACCCCATCCATTATCCACCCAGACCAAACAGGCTTCATTAAAGGTAGAATTTCATCCACCAACACCCGCAGACTGTTAAATATAATGTATCACTCTACAAATTTTCAAGATAATACCATCATAGCAACTCTGGGCGAGAAAAAGCTTTTGATAGGGTGAACTGGAATTTCCTGTTTTTTCCACATTAGGGAGGTTTGGCTTCGGGAGTCGCTCATTAACTGGATTAAACTTCTATATACCTCTCCTTCAGCCACAGTAATCACCAATGGACTAACATCACAAAGTTTCACTCTTCACGGGGAACTAGACAGGGGTGCCCACTCTCCCCCTCACTATTTACAATCTTCATTGAACCCCTAGCAGCTGCCATCCGTCAGAACCCCCTCATCAAAGGTGTCCAGACTCCATATATGCATCACAAAATCAGCCTTTATGCTGACGACATTCTTCTTTTCTTCAAGACCCCACAACATCAGTAGAAGAAACCATCAAACTCATTGACACATTCTCTAAAATTTCTGAATACTCAATCAATTGGAATAAATCTGCAGTTCTCCCATTACATCCCAACAGCTGGGATGTGACAGCCAACTCTTCACCTATCCCACTCTGCACTAACTATATCACTTACTTAGGGATAAAAGTCTCCCCCAGGCTGTCAGACTTATTTAGCCTAAATTATTCCCCTCTACTCACTTCAATAGATGATGACCTTCAACGCTGGAAGAACCTCCCATTATCCATCATGGGCAGAATCTCAGTAATCAAAATGACAATACTGCCCAAAAATAAACTATCTATTCTCTATGATTCCAACCCAGCCCACCACCCTCTGGTTTAAGTCTCTCGATTCATTAATCACTAAATTCTACTGGAAAGATAAGACCCCAAGGATCAAACTCGCCACTCTCCAAAAACCAAAAGCAATGGGAGGACTAGAGGCCCCACACTTCCAGCACTATGCCCTGGCCAACCAGCTCCACTTCATCCACAAATGGCTACACCCCACCCCCTCAGACAACACCTGGTTAGACCTAGAACAAACAATCTGTAAAGAAATTAAAATCTCAGATCTCCCTTTCTGCAGTCAGTCGGTCAAAAACATCCATCCTTCAAAGCCCCAACAATTTCAGCTACTCTGACAGCCTGGTGGAGATTCTACCACATCACTGATTCACCTATAGCACCATCAATTCGCACTCGATTTGGAATAACCCAGATTTCACCGTCAATAAAAAAACACTTAACTTTCACACATGGATGGGAAAGGGCATCACTCACCTTCAACACATTCTTCAAGACAATAATCTGGCCTCATTTTCCTGTTTGGTCCAGAAGCACGGCATCGAGAGTAAACACTTCTTACAATACCTGCAAATTAAATCATCTATCCTAGGAAAAATTAACATCCAGACAGCTAACCTTGACATTCCCCACCAATCTCAGAGCTGCTTAATATTCCCTCTCCCAAAAAAAAAATACTCTCCCAAATTTACAAAATTATATCTTGTTCAGAAAAAACAATTGGCCTGCCATATCACAAATGGGAATCAGACTTATCAATTACTCCCCGTGCCGACTTCTGGACCAAAATGTGCAAAAACATCTACCTCATGACAAAGAATAGTAATCTACAACTAATACAATACAAGGTTCTTCACAGATTCCACTACACTGCACATAAATTGGCAAAATGGGGTTTGGCTCGATCTTTGCACTCACTGCACACAAAATAACCCAGATACATACATTCATGCGGTTTGGCATTGCACTCCAATCAACCACTTCTGGGTGAGTGTCACAAAATCTCTCTTTCCATCTTTGGCTGTCACATCCCAGCATCCCTTCCTTATGCATACTTGGTGATACATCCACAGTCAATTTAAGCAACTCCGCAATAAAACACTACTGGTAGCGCTTGACTATCGCCAAGAAAACAATCCTCATGAACTGGAAATCTAGGAAAAAAAGCTCACATCACTCATTGGAAAAACTTGTTAACAGACTATATATCATTAGAAAACCTATCAACTACAAACTTAATCAATACTCAGGATACAACCTCTCCTTGGTACCCCTTTATCACCTACTTACAGTCCTGACCCTCTTTGCCTGAGTTCCATCTCCACACGATCATAACACACTTCATCAACAGATACACATATCATCGAACACTAGGCAGGGAGGGTAGCTGAACTATTATTGTTATTATTATTATTATTATTATTATTAGTAGTAATATAAATAGCATCCCCTTCTTTTCCCTCCCCTTTTATTTACATTCTCTGATAACTTTACTAATTTCACTCTTTCTCTCTGCCTCTCCCATCGTTATTCTGCCGGGGCCCCATTGGATGGCTTGGGAGACTCGGTCCTGGCGGGTCGCTGTGTGGTTTTGGCATTGGTTGGGTCCTGTGGGTTATCTATTGGCCCTGGGCCCCCGGTGTGCACCCTCCTCATACGCTCATGCACACACCTTGTCCTGGAAGCACACAGCACGCTTTACTCTCTTTTAATCGCACTACATGTTAGGTGACATACATAAACAAAAACTACAAAACAGGCTAGGGTAAGAGTGGAGTGCAGGTAGATGCCTCATCAGGTGTCTATCTGCATGCCTCACTTATTTTAATGCACACATTGTTGAGGCATACATCTTACACAGGGTAAGTGTGGTGTGCATGGGGAAATCCTGACAGATATTCACCATGCATGCCCACTTCTTTTAATGCTACATTCTAGATAGACCCCTCAACCTAGCCATTCACATACTGTACATATTTAGGTCAAGAGTGGCGGTTGGGTGAAGGTCTGGGGGGCAGGTGTGGTTGGTCGTGGTAGTGGGGGATGTGTGCATATGCTGGGGGCCTGGGGCGATGGGTGGCACGCAGGTCCTCCCCTCTGTCAGCTCGTCGCAGTATAACTGCAGGGGCTGGGTGGAACTGTGGCCATTAATGGGTGCCCAGGTTGGCAATCAGTCAGGCAATCAACCAGGCAATCAGTTATTCCTATTATTATACTTATCATTAATAGAATAATTACAACTCCTCTCCTGAAACCCTCCCTCTCTATGTTCCAGCTTCTCTCCTCCTGGCCCAACAGCAAACCAGCCTTATACATATGCGCCCACACACACACACACACACACACACACATACATCCTCACATACTCACTACCCCTCACCCCCATCCCCACCCCCATCCCAACACCACCTCATTCACACTCTTAGAGCTACCATCCGCACTCCCCATCCCCCTTCTTTTCATTCCGGTCATCAATTTCATCCCTGATAATCATATCTGTAATCATCCTGGACGAAATCATCCTTAGCCTTTCTGTTATTAATGTTATGTTGTGTTATGTTTGTAAGCCAAGTCAATGTGATGTCTTGTTAAGTTACAGTATGTGTTTATGTAATGTACGCCTGTTTGTCGTATGTAGTATTCATGTGCATGTCGTAGTGTTGCATTTTCTGTAATGTCAATGATGTTTGCAAATAAAAAAAAAAGTTCCTTCGGGCTAACTCTTTCATTTCTGCTGCAGCAGGTCGTGCGCAACAGAGTAGACGGACATAAGATACAGTCTGCAGCTTTAGTTGCAGCTTTATTCAGTTACCCGCAGTTAAACTAAACTAAACCTAAGTTTCCCTCACAAACTCTGATTTGGTTGCTATACTGTAGCTTATTCCAAGCAAAAAAAAAAAAATTATCTCACATGCAGCACACTGACCAACAAAGTTCTCTATCTCTTGATCTAGTCCCGGCCACCACAGGAAACTTCGGGCTAATGCCTTCATTCGTGTTATTCCAGGATGTCATCATGTACATCCGACAACAGTCTTTGTCTGAACTTTGGTGGTATAATGACCCTTGACCCTTGACCCCCAGATAATATATCCCTGGTCTGTAGACAACTGGTCCTTTTTCAGATAGAATGGTTTAAGGTCTGGATTTGCCACAAACTTTGGCCATCCTGACAATGTCAGATCAAGAACTTTGGAAAGGATTGGGTCATGTCTTGTCTCTTCTGCAATGTCTTTTGCTGAAACAGGCAGCTCATCAACATGTGAGACACAGAGTACTCCACCATCTTCTGAAACGTCATCAGTGTCGTGCTTACATGGGAGACGTGACAATGCATCTGCATTGTCGTGGTCACTGGATCGTCTGTACTGAATGTGATAATCATACGCCAACAGGATTAAGGCCCAGCGTTGCATGCGGAGCGCAGCGAGAGTTGGAACTGCAGATTTGAACAATTTGAACAAAATTTCTACCATATAGGTATTTATGGAACTTCTTCACACAGAAAATTATGCTCAATGCTTCTTTCTCAATTTGAGCGTAATTCTTCTCACTTGGTGAGAGAGTTCTTGATGCAAAACCAATTGGTTGCTCTTCACCAGATGTAAGAACATGAGATATTACTGCTCCGACACCATATGGACTTGCATCACAAGCAAGCCTGAGAGGCTTCTCTGGATCATAGTGTGCAAGGCATTTGCTATTTAGGAGACTCTGTTTACAGCCCTTGAATGCATCTTCACATTGTGATGACCACTTCCATGGTGTTTCAGTTTGTAGCAGCTGCTGAAGTGGGTGCAGCAATGTGGAGAGATTTGCCAAACATTTCCCATAGTAATTAAGCATCCCCAAAAATGATCTTAACTCTGTAACATTTTGTGGAGCTGGTGCGTTTACTATGGCCTCGACCTTGCTTGTGGTTAGGTGCAGTCCCTGTGCATCTATTCTGTACCCTATGTACTCCACTGAGTCTTGCAGGAATGCACACTTGGAAAGCTTGATTCTCACACCATACTTTTCCAGTCTTGCCATCACGTGATCTAAGATTGCTAGGTGTTCTTCCTCTGTGCTGACACCAGAATGTCATCCATAAAGCACACAACCTTCTCCATTCCATGCAGTATTTGGTCCATTGTGTGTTGAAACACTGCTGGAGCTGTGGAAACTCCATAGGCAAGGCGATGGTATCTGAAGAGGCCTTTGTGTGTGTTTACTGTAAGATACTGCTCTGACTCTGGATCTAATTGCAGTTGTTGATAAGCGAAGGACTACTCACTCACGCATTGCCTATACATGCGTGAGTGAGACGCATGTTTATTTTTGTTTTAAGTGCGTGCAGGGTGTGAGAGGGGAATCGATGTGCTTTGATTACAGCTTGGTAGTTGTAGTCTGTGAAATTAAAAAGCACGTGTGTGTGAAGTATCCAAACAATGACACCTTCATTTCATTATGGCTGCTTTAGCAACACACCTTAAGCTACTGTGTAGTGGGTCCCATTTAGAAGTGGCTACTTCATTCGCGCTTTCCTTGACATGGAGCTGCGTGAATTTTCTTACAACTTTTCACCACGATATGGCAATTTAAGTCCGCTTGATACTGTAAGGCGTAAGCCATTAGTTTCCAAAGGAGATTTTATTTGTGTTGCCAGCATAGCCTATTGACAACTTATGTTGTAAATAGGCCTACCTTATAAGCCTACCTGTAGCTTAGGGAAGTTAACAGCTTTCTATTAGGATCTAGTTTGTTAGTTACAGTTTTGTCATAACTCCCTAATGCATTTTTGCATTTCGAATAGCCAGAGCGTGGACATCTCAATCGGAAAATTAAACAATATCGGGTGCCTATGGACTAGGCTGGGTGAACCCAGCCTGATCTGCCCGCTATTTATTTTTTGATTTCTTAAAAGATTGAGCTTGGTCTGGTGAAAGCCAGACTAGCCATGGACCTCAGTTACACAATGCAAGGGAACATGAGTCAGCCTATATTTGCACGAACAATAATGGACAACAGCTCTTCAACTTTGGGCCGTTAAAATGTGTATGAACAGTCTAGCGACGCATTTCATCAAGGCCCATTTGGACATGTCAGTTATTTGCACCACTGGTTAGATGTAAAACAGCATTTCGTTTCAGACTACTGTTACTTAATTTGTGCATTAACAATAACGTTTCAGACTACTGTTACTTAATTTGTGCATTGACAATAAAGTATTACATGAACTAAAAATGACTAAAATCTTATGTAGAAGAAGAAACATTCACAAAAAATCCATCCATCCAAAAATGACCTTTGTTTTTGATAGCTGTTGAAAATGGCATGGAACTGACAGAGATGTTTTTGTTTATAAATAAATAAATACATAAATAAATAACATTATGCTGATACCTTTTGCTTTTCCCAAATACAATGTAGGTGTAAGTGACCTTTCATCAATCCAGTTGCAATGGATGAACTGTGATGAACTGCCCTACTTGTGATTGTTTAGAGATTTTAAAGGTTTTATAACAATGCTACATCTTCTTTGGCTATTCTACAATCTATTAACCTTTTTAGCACCAGTAGGCTACTTTCTGTGCAGCCGCACACACACACTCAGGCATGCCAAACAAGCATACGCAAAAGTTTCAAGAGTGGGGGATGGAGTAAAATATGGAGACAAATTGAAGTGTGATTTATTTTCGCGGAACGGATGTACAGGACTGAGCGGCGGTCATATTTTGTACCGCTATGCGGTACATCTAGTTTGTCCTGCTATAAATAGAATCAATCCCAGGCATAATTTGAGGATTTATGGTAGCCTAGTGCTCAACTCCTCCTGCTCAACATGACATTAGCTGTTTTGTTTCTTGATAACAAACTCAACTAGTCTACTTATCAACTCGTTTTCACTAGCCTAAATATAAAATACAAGTCTATCAATGTTTTTGTTCTAAGACATTTATTTCAAACATAATTTCAAGACACAAATTGGATACTTCAGTTACCTTGGTGCATAAATCCCAGAGAGTAGGCTACCACACCCCAGAGTGATGGGCCTAGCGTTCTTATGCGGTCAGTGTGGGGTATATACAAGCTGAGAATTTAGCGGTGTCACGTCTGCCTGTCACTGTTTGAAGCTTGGGATAATGTGATACAGTTACTACAGTAACAGTATTTTATTTTACTTCTTATGTATTTATTTTTTCAGTTTTATAAATGCTTTGTTTAAATGCTGTTGGAACAAATAGTTGATTATAAAGGCAACTTTCTGTTGCAATTTTCTGTGTGTTCTGGACTGGTAACTTGTTAAGCCAACACTTGTTAAGTTCTAACATTGCATAAATATTAACTGCAAACACACAGTGGAGAGTTGATTTGGTTTATACCAGACAATTTAAGTAGGCCTAACTAGGCTATTTGATCATGTAGTCTATGTTTGGATCATAGGCATGATGATTCATTCATGGCTTCATAAAATATCAACATCCGATGTTGGTTTTTTCAACCATTCAAGGGCACTTCAGCCGCGGCTGAAGTGCCCTTGAGGGCACTGGTCGGGGCTCGAACCAGGACAGGACTGGGCCATATGTGACCTACAGCTAAGAATTATCAAAGCACGCAGGAAACGAGTTGAGACTGATACAAATATTTATTATCCAAATTGTCAAATGTCACCAGCAGTCTCTAGAACAAGACTAATAAAAACATTCAAAATGTATTAATTCAATATCCTAAAAGTTCTGTATACATATAAGTCTTTAAAAAACAATGATGACAGTTTGGTAGGGCACTCAACATAGGCTTCAAGTTTACAAAGAGCCTCCACAAAGATCAACCCGGACGGGGTCTCCTCACAATAAATAGTGGCACACAGGACACAAAAGAAAACAAAAGAAAGGGAAATGTATGATTTACAGCACAGCAAAATGGCCTGAGCCAAGGTAAGGTGCACTACAAGCTGAGCAAACAAGGTGACCACAGCAAACACTTAGGAGTGAGGAGCCCTGCTTAAGATTATTACCTTCTGGGGATTAATGTAGAACTTAAAGCTTAGGTCTGAGGGTACCACAGATACTGTAAGAGTCTGATAAATGTTCACAGTGTAAGTGTACTAAGTACAGAGTTTTAGCAAATCTAATTCAACCTATACAACGAGTCATAGAACCCTATGGCTCAGGAGTACCAGTTTCCAGTATGGATGCGCTAAGTCAATGGGTAAACCCGTTAGTAAATCTATGAACTAATACCGCCGGGAGCATATAGACCCTATGCCCCGGAGTAACAGTCTCCCGTATGGAAATACCGTGTATATACACGAAGCAGCAGTCAGTGATTCTATGAACTAATACAGCCGGAAGCCTAGACACTATGCCCCGGAGTAACAGTCTCCCATATGGAAATACCGTGTGAATGCACTAAGCAGCCGTCAGTAACTCTATGAACTAATACAGCCGGAAGCATAGACACTATGCCCCAGAGTAACGGCCTCCCGTATACTTACGGTAGTATGGTACTTATCTATGATTTCAAGGTTTAGTTTCAACATTGGCCCGTTGCAAGGGATTGCGCTGTAGCCTAACATAGGCCTTCAAACACCAGTATGGACAAAATCAGTGTGGTTTTCTTTTGTGTCCTGTGTGCCACTATTTATTGTAAGGAGACCCCGTCCTGGTCGGGGCTCGAACCGGCAACCCTCCGATTACAAGTCCAGAGTGCTAACCAGTGGGCCACGGTTTCTACCATTGGCCCAAATAGTGTGAAATAAATCTAAAAAAAATAAAATAAAAGTAGAATTGCACATAGCAAGAAGCTGGTGTCATCTCACAGTTTTCACCATTTGTATCAAAAAATATTTTGAAAACAATCAATGGTATTATCTTAATATTCTGGCAAGTTTAAAATATGATAGTCGAAAGTGGGCCAGAGGTGGCGATCCGATATCTGGAAATCTGATCTCACTGTGGGTTTGTGTTCACAATTTGGACCCAAGACACTCAGAAACACGTCTGCTTTCTTCCCAGCATCAATCTCATTTGCTGACAATCAAAAAAGTTTGACATCAAAATCTTCTTTTTTACTCTCAAATTCTGGGACTCTTACTATCAATGCCATTTCTTGAAGTGTTTTATTTATGTAAGTTCCACTCTTTCAGCACAATTCTTTCCCTGGCTCTTCCTGTTTATCTCAGTTTTTCTTGCTTTGTCTTACAAGACGATTTTTTTTTCACGGTATATTCACTCACCACAGGAGGGCGTTCTTGCGCTTTCAGGGATCTCTCCCTTTCCTAGCTCTGATGGCAAGCTTAGCCGTTTCAGCAGCTAGCAGTTTCGGTTTCTTTTAAACCAGAAAAACAGGCGGAATGTTGCCTTTTCAAGGACTTTCACTCGTCAGATATCTTCACTGATGTAGATTCTTTAACTTTGTTACCTCGTCGCCACTGTAGTATTTGTGCATGAATAATAGCACACGGAGACACGTGGTAAGTGTAGTCTACTTCATGCTCTGATACAGAAATGCCCAAGGCGAGTGACCACAGAGAATGTCTAATAAACGGGCCATTACCGTATTTCCTCTAGTACTGCTTTCATTAACGTACACTGTATGAACTACTACAGACTCCTTGCCCACTTATTTATTGGTACTGCATACGTCACTAGTTGAACTAGAGTTCAAGAGTAATTGGAGTTTATTAGGGTCCCCAGAATTGTTTTAATTTCTATTTGCTAGCCAGGCTAATTTGATGTGCAATTTCACACTTAACTATCTACATATTTGTAAGGACATGATCTTTGCAGGCAGTCATGATTATTCACCTATAGGCTACCCTTATTAGAAACACTAGGCCTACGTACCCATCAACAGAAGGAATTGCAGTCTTAAATTGTAGTTATGGCTCATGCAAATCCCTCTCTAGTAACTTCAGTATGACCCAAATCCACTGGATACCCTGAATCTGAAGTTCTTAGAGCTGTGAGTCCAAGTTAGAGCATGACTTCCTATCACACACACATCAGGTGTTCTACAACATGCGGAGTTAATATTAAACCAGAACACAAAGGTGCGCTGTGAAGTGTTATAAATGCTGATCATGACAAGAGAGAAAAGGTGTTGTACAGTGTTTTGGCATCCGGGTTGGCAACCTTGAGTCAGGGGGGAAGGGGATACACCTCTCAGTAATTTGAAAGTGATTGCAGCCCCAGTTTTCGCCACAATCTTACATATGGTTCCTTTAAGTGTGTATTATATCTGTATCAGTGACGGAATGGCTGTCTGGATTTTGGGCCATGCGTCACATGTGCCGCTAGTGAACGTAGCATTTTATCGGCCTCAAATCGGCGTGGTGCAGGATCTCATAACATCCAGCTGTGGACAGGCCATCTTTATTTCATACTTTACCTGCCAACACTCCCTTTTTTCCCTGGTTTCTCCCGTATTTCAATGTCATCTCCCGGCGCCCTCCCATTTTTCTCCCCAGAAAGCTCCCGTAATTTGCATGACCATCAAACTTACTTTCAATTTAAGCCTCTTTGTCATAAAACCTGGCAACCCAAAACCCAAGGAAGCGGGTGCACACTACGCAGCCACGGAGTCTCTCAAGCAAGCGGGATAGCTGAATAGCCTACTTCACAACTAGCTGTTGTGAGACAATGCATAGATACATTTATTGTGCAATGGATTTAAACATTTAGCCACAACTGCTTTTTTAAAGGGATTTAATGGTTCAGTTCAATCATTTTATTTGGATCAAGTGGACACAATAAGAGACAACAAAAACAACTCAAATAAAACACAGAAATCTTTCCTGTCACAAATTACAAAGACTGTACAAAAGTCAACAACTGAATCTCTAAACTTACTGTGGAATTACATTTATTGGTTAGAGGGGGAAGGACACATTTTGAGATTAAACATATAATTTCCCCATGAAGTACAAACTTGTACAAACTCAATGACCCTTCCAAGATATTTATACTGTTTAATAAATTCATTGTCATTTCCTCCGATGAAAGCAACCAACAACAGGTGATGGGCGAAATTAATTCCTTCTAAAATCTGTGGTCATACGGTATCATTGGTCTTCAGGTCAAGTCTAGTACTGACTGCATCCCCTCAGGCCAATCAAATTTAGCTACTTTTTTCTAGTGCAAAGATAATAATTAGTAATTGCCATTACTTTGTGCATAATTATCTAACAATCAAACTTATGTATTACAAGTATAATTCTTTTCATAATTGAGGGTACTGTACAGTACAGGAAAATTAAACTGTACATTTGAAAACTTCTGGAGGAACCAACAGAGTTACAGTAAGTTCCTCAATGGTATCATGATGCCTTCATGATAAGTGGCCACATACAGAGATCTTGATCCTTCTGTTGGAGTGACTTGTTCTTGTAGTGCAGAATCTCCTATAAAGTGCTTACACTCTATGAGCACTGAATAACATAGGTACACTTTTTCTTTTTTTTAGATTATATTCAACTGTATTGTCATTGTGCAGAGTATAAATACAAAGACAACAAAATGCAGTTATAATTAGGCTCGTGCTTGGCAGTGCAACGGCTTCTCCATTGATGCGCAGTCGACACTTCCTCCAGATCTGTAATCATCATCCAGTGTTTACCACACTGCCAGGGTCGGACTGGGAGCAAAAATCAGCCCTCAGCCACCCCCATAAATAACAAACACACAGTATTATGCTGTAGCAACACTTCATAAACTGAACCCAAACATTTAGATTTGGACCTATAGCCTAATCACAATAACACGGGGGTCCGGGTGTCTCTCCGGGAAAAAAAAAATTCTGGTTGCTATCACACCCTTTTAAAGTGACTTGAAATTGAGAGGGACAGGATTCAGGGATAGGCTTCTAAAGACAGGCTCATCTTCTGTCTGTCTCACATCATGTTACCCCATGCATTAAACCACATATCACTGCTTGACTAAATTAAAAATATAGGCTACTGAACATGGACATCGTCATAGTTGACAGAAATTACGTTTTGTGCCAACATGTTGTAGAAACACAAACAGCCTTTAGGCTGTTTGGTGCAAATCTTCTCCTTTACTTTGGTTATAGTCCGCGATTCACATTAACTGTAGGCTATCACCACAAGTGTATACTAAACATTTTTGCCCTAGTTTGTGTGCCGTACATCACATTTTGCAATACCTTCGTTACTAACCTACCAGTTGATACCCTACTTTTTACCTGCATTGACTCGCGATTGATTGTGCATCTAATGTAACACTCGGTGGAGAGACCACTTTCCAAGTTTCACTTTCACTGTCGTTGTGAGCTAAAAGGATAGGCCTACTATATATAATATAGGAAATACTTTGAAGTTCCTTTTGAGTATGATCAGCTCCAAAAATGAATGGGTTTTCTTTAACCTGTGCTACACTTTTCCACCAAGTTGTGCAAAAATTGTAGGCTACCCATAGTTTTTTTTATGTTGACAGAACCGCACTACAGTAGCTTACAGTACATGGTGCAGTAAATGAGCTCTTGGTAGCGCGTGCAACTAACGTCTATAAAAACAATATATTTATGGAATAAAACTAAACCTCTGATTGCTGTTTACGGTTAAACTGCAATAATGTGAACACCAGCCAGAGGATGGCACTTACACAGCCTAGGCTACCATGCACTCAAACTAGCGGCTGCTTGGACAAATCCACTTGAGGGGTGGGGCAGGGGGGTGCGATCGTAACACACACTGAACCTGTCATGAAGAGGCCAAAATGATTGACCTGTCACCCCCCAAGCCAAATGCATTTATAGGCTAGGCCTAGGCCTACATGACGGGCCGCAAATAGGCTAAATAACTTTTTTTTTTTAAATCCCGGAGGTCACCGGCCCACATACAGTATGGACCGGCCCACCAGGCATTTGCCCGGTTGTACAGATTACCGGTCCGAGCCTGCACACTGCCCTCCATAATCAGCAACTGTCTCACTCACTTGTCCTCCTCACCCTCTTCATCTGAACAGTTGTGTTCTTCACTCTGTCCATCACGCCTCCCTGCTCTCTTTCTCCGTCTCCTCACGTTTATCTGCATAGTCATCCCCTTCCAAGACCTCTTAAATGTCTTCATCCGGGAAGAATTCTCTTTTATTGAAATCTCCACCATCTGGTTGCATTTCCGGTGCCTGTACTTGGCTGTTCTGCACTGCCAGGTGGCGTTGTGGCACCAAGTCCTTCATAAGAAAAATCAGAGTTGCATAGTAATCACACTCACCACTCTTCACAAACCATATCAAAAAGCTGTTTAGCATGAATTGTAACATTGTGTTAATTATGTTAAAGTGATATCAATAATGTAACCCATAATTAAACAGTAATGTTAATGCTAAAAGATAGTTCAATAATGTTTGATAACAGCAATATCACCCAAAACTGATGCATTTGAAGTTAGAAATGAATTTAAAACATTGCCATTATTGCATCCAAAAGTGCATACATCTGTTGTTGTTGTTCTCTGTGTTCTGACCACCTACAGTGTGTTGAAGACAGAGTGTTTTTTTGGTAATGTGATGGACTGATTTAGCAAATCAAACACACCCATGAAGTATCAGAGTACAGTCTGGCCGCTTCGGTGCCATCTGAAGTAGACGGATACTTTCCTTTGTCAAGAAGCTACCTGCCGGGATAAACCCACTGCGAGTCCACCGCAAACCAGTAGCATAGACACTGAAAGCAAGACAAATGTTAGCCAACCACTCATATTTTTCCTTGGTCTGCAATGTGTTTTTAACTAGGCTGTGGCATCTCAGTGGAAAATCCAATATAGGGGATGTCTGCTCTCCATTCTCAAATCCACACACTGTTCTCAAACCTCTGCACTGACTTACCTGTTTACTTTACGTGTATCTGGAAATGTGTTTCATGGTTGGTTGTAAACCCATAATGTTTTACACTGAGCTTTCACTATTACTGCTTACTAGCCCAGAAATCTAGACGCACCATAGCGGCAGCAAAATTTGCTGCCCGGGCTAGTCTAGCAACTCTCTGTTGGCTTGCGAGCTAGAAAAATTAAGCTTTGATTGGGCCAATCACATTGTGTATAGTCGGTAGGCGGGCTTAGCAATGATTGATGGCAGAGTTGCAACGGTTCGTCGTGAATTCCCTGCTACTTGAAAACAAAGAAGATGGAAGATGTTGCTGTTGGCGAACAGCATGACACGAGTTAAACACATGGGACTCATGCGCTATCCTATTGCGTGCAGAGGGAATTTGAAAGACAACCGATTATTGCCGCTCGGCCTGAGCACTGCGAACGGTGAGTCCCCAGACCCTACAGTACATTTTAATGTGGATCTGGCTCGTCAGGCTAACTGGTTACAGCTTTGATATTAGTAAATGCTCTTAGCAAGTGCCTATGAATTATGTAGGTTTAATTTGTAATGACCTGATAAATAAATATACCATCGGAATTTTGATTAGTTAAAGGACAAATCCAGCAATCTTTAAAATAAGAAAAAAAAATCTGATGCATGACATAAGGAAGATATGTTTACCATGGTTTGAAATATTGTTTAAAAAGGCTCAAGGCTATAGCTGCCACTACAATACACACTATTATTGGAATCTTCAGTTCTTCCCAATGCTATATGCTTGAGCAAGGACACTAATAAAAACAACATTAGCATACACACACAAACACAAAAACAGGCAGAAGTCTTACTGTAGTCTCTGAAGAGTGGTACAGGAGTGAATGAGGGAGAGGATTCTCTTTGCCCAGCGGACAGTCAGGCTGCCCACCTGCAGCTTCATCTCCCTCAGACCAGGCAGAGAGTGCAGGGACATCAGGGCATCATCATGCCCATCAAGCTGTGGACTTCTACGGCACACATCAGTATCACATCAGTAACAATACATCAGTCAAATCTGTATTAAATTATATAAAATGGGGCCTTACGGTTCATCCAAATGTTCCAAAGAATGGAATTTTAAGAGAAAGTCCTTAAGATCAAAGCTCTTCACTGAGGACCGTGACAAGAAGAGTGACATATGCTGGACTGGGGCATCATGCTTTTCTGTGGCAATTCCAATGCCCAGGCTAAAAAGCAAATGGATGAAAGAAGATGTAAATAGATGAAAGAAGATCTAAAACATTACTAACTGATAAACATAAATAACTTTATTCACCCGGCGGCCAGAACAAGGCTACAGGGTACACTTGCCATCACACTTCAGTCCAACAGATGGTGGTAAAGCACTCTGTTTGCAAACTGCCAAAAAAACTCCGATGCTACGCGAGCTGCCACTAGGGGGTACGAGAGATGAAAAGGGCAATGTCGGAAAGGTGTTAAAAATGATTAATCAATTAATAATCTTATTAATTAATAAATAATAATAATAATTTCGAATCAGGTTATAATTATATGGAAACGTGAAATTAAAGGAAATCATTTGTAAACTACAGTAGGCTATGTTTTCATTAAAAAAAATAAGCTACCCACAATGCACGTGATTTTCTTGCGGGCAGACAGAATATCTGGCTCGTTAGTTTCGTGGAAGTATAGATAGGTAGAAGGCTACGCAAACACTGTCCAAAAGGCCTAATCAAAGCGATCGAAGAGGAGAAGCGAGAGAAACAGAGCAGGAGACAGGTAACAATGGGATGGGGGGCAGAAAGATGAAGGCTGAGGTGGCTCCGGAGCGCAGGGGGATGACAGAGACAGAAAAGACTCCGCGAAGAAAATGAAAGTATGATGAGGCATATAGGCCTAAGCTTCACGTGGATTTATCTAACCAGTCTAATGTTTTCTCCACACTATTTTTAGCATGAGAGCTCATAGACCAGTTGAACATTTTGATTTTGTTATTTGTTATCATGTAGGGTGGCTAATTAAACATTATGCCTGGAATGCGTCAATAGAATGTGTTACGTTATTATGTGTCGGATGGTGGGGGGGTAGACACTGAACTGAAACTGAGACGCGAGCCGAGTCAGGATGTAAAAAGGTGGTCCGCAGGAAAAAAAAGTTTGGGAACCACTGCTCTAGGCCAGCGAATCCTTCTTTTTCTGTGAGCTTTTTTTTGGTAATGTGCAAACGAAGTGCATTACGACCATCTGTTGGACTGAAGTGTGATGGCAAGTGTACCCTGTAGCCTCGTTCTGGCCGCCGGGTGAATAAGGCGAATTTTCACATGCATTCAGTTTTGGGAAAGTTACTTTGCACTATAAAATTGAATAGCTACAGTACCACAATAATATAACACACTGTATTCTTACTTAAAATGTTTAGTTAGTATAACACAGTTTTTGTCTTCTGTTGATTATGTTGATTTTGGAGATTACTTGGCTAAAAGGAGTAATTTAATGTTAAGGTGGAAAAGTGAACATGATCATTTAAATCAAGTAAACTATACTTGAATTGCTTAAGTTTTGCTACACTGTGAAGTTAGTTAGTTAGTTAGTTAACCTTACTTAACCTGTTAGTTAACCTTAGTTTAAAAAAAACCTGCAAACTAATTGCCTTGAAATTACAGACTAATCTGGAATAGGAATTCCAAGTTGTGCAAAAAAAATTTTTACTTTGTGTAGTACACTTACACTAAGGAGAATTCTTATTTAAAGGATAAATCCGGTGTGATTTTGACCTAAAGTGTGTGGAAACATGATACCGAGTGTGAACCTATGTTTCATAGCTCACCTCGGCTTGTCCCCTGCACTCAATAATCTGGTGCTAGTTAGCCAATGCTACCAACACAGTGTTTCGTTGTGGTGCCTCGGGCATCGGCCTAGCCATGCAAATAAATCACTGTTTTACACCATTTACGAGGCTCAAAGTAGCTCCATACTTTATTGGTAGACTTCCGAAGGCCTTGACATTTAAAACGAGACATAGAGAACTTTGAAAAAGCACTGGTAGTTTATTTACAAGACGATTTATCCAGACAGTACCTTAAGGAATTTTACCGTTCGACGCCATCTTGAATTTAGTCACGATAAGTCGAGCGACGAGTACGAACAAACAGGTATGATAAGGGATCAGATTCCAAAAATAATTCCGTAAAAATGAATGGATTCCAGTTGCTGCTACTGGAAGCAACCGAATCCATGCATTCCCACTGAATTATTTTTTTTAGATTAATATGTGATCCCTTTAACAATCTGTAGGCCGGGTCTGTGGTATTCTGGAAATGCATTTTTGTCATATCAGTTAGCTGAACTGTGACATTAGTTAGCACAACTTCAATACACCTGTTGTGTTTAATAAACATAAAGTATACTTTACTTGTAATTGTAATGACCAAGTTAGTTGAAATAGCAATTATGTGTACTGTAAGTGCACTACACTAAGTGAGCATTTGTTTGCACAACTTGACATTACAGACAAATCTGGAATGGGATCAAGGACAAACAGTTTGCATGCTTTTCAAAACGAACAGGTAAGTAAGATTATAAACTAATTTTACAGTGTAGTACAAACTTCAGCAATTCAAGTATAGTTTACTTGATTGTTCACTTTTCTACCTCAAAATGAAATAACACTCATTTCATGCAAGTAATCTCAACAAAAGACAAAACCTGAATTCTACTTACTAGAACATTTTAAGTAAGTAAAACTATTATGTTTTACAGTGTGGAAATATAATTTGTTACTGTTTTAAGTTACAAGTCGTGTGCTTAATGCTATCATATCTGGCATATACTGTGAGGCTTCATTGTTTAACACTACCCTTAAATTATGTAAATGAATTTCTTCGAATTTCATTGAATTTCAATTCTACTTCCTTTAATTCAAATTCGAATTGTAATTCTACATCCTGTTTTTGACTTTAATTCAAATTCAATTCAAATTCAAGAATTGAATTGGAATTTAGGAGTCATTCGCAATTCAATTCTGAATTGTGCACAAGCCTGATTCTTACTACAGGCAGTAGGGGCGGGCAAGAGTGTCTTCATTTGCCCTGTAATGAGTCATTTAACCATATACCGACTTACGAAGATGATTAATTAACACGAAAACGTTGCCTGGTGTCCCTTTAAAGGAGTTGGCTCATATGTGGAGCTTTACCTCTGGGTGCTGGAATCCTTAGTAAAACACAGAGATGAGCAGTGGTAACTTTTCTCTTTAGTGGAAGTGGAAGGTAGAAATCGAACAATTCTGTAAGTCAAAGGACAGATCAGTTATTCTCTATTCTTCAACGTGTGCACCTGATCACTTCAGGATACAGGACTGTACAGCAAAAAATCTACAAGAAAAAATAGTTTGTGCCATTACTTATTTAGCACAGTCCCACCCTTGCAATACAGTTTTGGGGTTGGAAGGCTATTAGAGGGATTAAACAATAGGTTTAGGCTATTAGAGGGATTAAACAAAGGACATTTTCTGTGCCTGAAGTTAGGCTATCAGACATGTGTAAAGATCTAATATTAAATAGGTTGATTATCTACTTTCAAATCTCACCCCTCGCCTGAATTCAGGCACAGTGTTTTTAACAGTTACCGGTAGCCTTTATATCTAATTTGTTATGCAGAAAAAAGCTTATGCTATTGTGATACCTACCTAGCCTGGCGGGCCATCCTATATCATTGAAATGTATAGTCTGGCATCGAACCATTCACCTCGCTTAATCCAAGGGGCGGGCAGAGAATTGTCTTTCAAACTGCCTAGGCATGCAATAGGTCAGCGCTACGACCATATCCGTATCCTATCGGCAAAACGGCAAATACATCCTTCTTCGAAAGGAATGACTTAAGTGCATTGTGTTGCTCAACTTTCAAAGAAAAGCACAAGTCCAACTTCTCCAAAGTTGACGCCAACGCCGATTCAAACAACCGCTCTTCGTTCGCCATAGCCACCTTCCTTGTTGTTCACCGTCGCAGGACTGTCGTTATCCTGTTAAGCCCGCCTTAAGACTCTCTAACAAAATAGAGCGCTGTGATTGGATGAGGTCCACGGCGTCAGCCAATAGAAATCCCTATGGTTTGATACTAGACGTACAGGCTGAGCAAATTAATTTGCCGCCGCTAGGGTGCGTCTAGATTTCTAGGCTAATACCTACCATAAATCAATTTGTAAAGGTAATGTCATTTTTAACAGAACATTATTAACCGTTATTAATCGTATTAATCTATAACGCTTTAACCACTGGAACGGGAACAAAAAATAAAGTAAAATCATTTTGTTTTTAGTCCCTAGTACAAACCTGCAGAGAAATATACATGCATGCAAACAAATGACTTACAGTAGAACTGTATTACCAGGTAATCACCCTAATATCATAATGACTATCATTCTGAAGACTGTTAAGCCTATATCTATCAGTAGGCAATATGTTCCATTTAGGTTCTTACTCACAACAAATCATTTCAACAAGTCATTTCAAACAAAAAATAAACTGATTTGTAACCCGAAAACCTGGTTCACGACTGAAGGCTGGAACAAATCACAAACAGACAGACAAACACACATATAGCGACAGTAGCCAACTCTTACTTAATTTCCTCAACACTAGGATGGGTTTGGATGAGGCAGAGGCTCCTAGCAGCCAAGCTCAGAGTCATGGAGTTCACCTCCACCTCCACCCTCTTCAGACCAGGCACAGAGCAAAGGAAAGAGAGTGGAGCCTCCACATCTCCATCAGCATGGCTAAAGGATAGAACACATATCCGGTATGAGGCATAGACAAAACATGGCCATTACACAGAGAGAGAGAGAGAAAGAGAGAGAGAGCGAGAGAGAGAGCGAGAGAGAGAGAGAGAAAGAGAGAGAGAGAGAGAGAGAAAGAGAGCTCTTACTTCATCCCTGAACGTCCCATCACATATGCGTCAAATGTCAGGATGAAGTCAGTGAAGTCACACGTGGTCATGTCTGAAGAGGCTGACAGCCGAATTGAGACATATGAGTCAGATGCTTTTGGACCAAAACTAATTATGGAGTCCATCCTAAAAACACAGAAAAAAATCCCAAAAGTCACAGACTTCCTTCTGATGTTTGCATCCTCACTCTATGTAACTTGAGAGCTGCTTATTTGGCGCCAATGATCCAAAAAGCATTAGTGCCATTATTTGGAAAATAAATGTCTGTTAACATCCAGAACAGGTAACACTCCATAATAAGGTGCCATAACAAATAGCAAACTAGTAATTACCTAACCCTTTGTTGATATTTGTTAATTGTTACTAAAATATCTATTTGGTACAAGTTAATAGTTTTTTCATCATTAATTAAATATTAGTTGTTTGCATAAAATCTGTATGTTAATGTTTTAACAAATCTATTAACTAATATTGTATTCATATTTGTTAATAGTTAACTAAATGTCTTTTTAGCACTAATTAACAGTTATTTCTTACATCATTTAAATGTTTATTTACAAAATATATACTAATATAAAAGTTAATGACATATTATTATTTATCTAGCTTTTCTAATTAGCTTTGTGGAGAATTTATGGAATTTATAGTTTATGGCTTTATGGTCTTGTGGGGTGTATAAGGCACCCTACTGCCAGTGGTTGGTTGTGTGAGAATTTGCACACTTCTTCTCCCACGTCATCCTTATTGGATACCTTTGTTGTTGGCTGTCCTGTAATTGGTGACCCTCTATCTAGTGTTTGAAAGTAGTGTACTCTTTGCCTTTGGAAGTACTATTTGGTTGCTGCTTGAATTTGGTGAAATTCAGGGGAGGGGGTGTAACAGAGTTAGAAATGTAGTTTAGTGTTTGCATGTGATTTTCGCCGTAGTTAAGCAGCTTTTGTGCACAGCACTATGTTGTTGCACATGTGAATAGTAGATGTAGAGCACTGTTACAGTGACTCAATTAATTCCAAAGGGTGAAATGTTGATGGTGTTTTCTTAAAAACACAATTGAAAAATTGCTCACATTTGCTGTGAAATAGACTGTTATTTTTCCATGCTGAGATACTTACTGCCATATTGTTCTTCTTGGCATCAGAGTTCTTTGCCTTGTTACAGTTACCAAAAAATAAAAAAACATGCTCTGTTATCACCTGCTCTGGTTGTACAGTTGTATTTTAGATAGGCAAGTTGGTGCACGGCTCTGTCAGTCCTGATGCTGTTGCATAGATTTCTAAGATTAATTTAGCCCTTCCAGGGTTTGTAGTCTTTGTACATACATGTAGTTCATTTGTGAAACACTGAATCTCAGTTATGTGCCTTTTTGCTTGATTTTTGCTTGATTGATTGAATTTCCAATGACTTCATCATAGAAGGAAACAGAAATGTAGTGAATGTTAACATTGATTTGGGCCACATCTGCTAAATTCATTGCAATTAATGAAGTTCTAGTGTCTTATTTGGTGGCCATCTTTAAAAATGGCTGCCATATTACATTTTCAAGTTGCAAATGAGGTGGATTTGATTATATTGCTCTTTAGCACAAACACACAAAATTACATACTTATATCATCATTTTCTTGCTCACTTCTGTGCTAAATTCAGTCTTTTGGCGGCCATATTGTAAAATGGCTTCCATTTCAAGTGGCGAGTCAGGTAGATTTGATTGTATTGTTTTTTTAGCACATTCATGGCAAAATTCATGCTTGTATAATAACTTTCTTGATCAATTCTGTGCAACAAATCCATTTCTATGGTATTTTTTGGCGGCCATCTTAGAAAATGGCCGTCATTTAAACTGGAAAATCAGTTAGAATGTATTGTGTTGGTCTTAAGCACATACCTGCCAAATTTCATGGCTGTATCATAATTTCCTTTGTCAATTCTGTACAACAAATCAATTTTTAGAGTTTTTCATGGTAAATCAGGCAGATTTTATTGGTCTTGAGCACATACATGCCTAATTTCATGCTTGTATCATAATATCTTTGGTCAATTCTGAGCAATAAATCAATTTCTGGGGTCTTATTTGGTGGCGTCCATCTTGGAAAATGGCCACCATTTCAAGTGGCCAATCAGGTAGATTTGATTGTATTGGTCTTGAGCACATACCTGCCGAATTCCACGCTTGTATCATAATTTGCACGATTTTTCCTGTAGCCGCTCTACTAATACACACAAGTCTAACATGACTGTGTAAGGCTGTAAACTCCGCTAGCAGCTTTCCATGCATTCAGTGTAGTTTAGCTTAGTGCTCATGGAAAGTGCAATTCAGTCTAGCAGGAAATTAATGTACATTTAGTTTAGCATTATGTTTATGCATTACCTCCGTATGGTCTACGTCTGTGAGTGTTTAGTGAGTCTCACAATATTAATAAACTCGTTCTGTGCACCTGAACATTCCATGTCGCACGTCTCCCTTGCTAGTAGGGCTGACAGTGATGGTATAGGAATCATGCATATAATATAGCCCATTCAACTACTTCTTTTTATTTTGCTTCTGCAGATGCTGTTTTATGTATGCCAGTGCCTGAAGGCATGTTTTGTTTTAACTTTTCCTAAAGGAATAAATGTGATAAGCCAGTTTTGGTCTCAGTCCCTTCACCGTCTGACTAATAGTTAGATATTACTAATATATTAATAAAGCTTAACCAACTTTATTATAAGGGTCCCCCATACTGATAGTTATATATTACTAATATATTAATTAAGCTTAATCAACTTTATTGGAAGCGTTTCTGGCGCCGACAAGAGTGGCGGCATGTACAAGGTAGCTCCGTGTTTTTTTCTTGAATTTCCCCTTTGGGATCAATAAAGTATCTATCTATCTATTGTAAGGGTCCTATGGGGAGTGGTTCATATTGGGATAGGCAGAAGCACAGTATAATAACAATTAGTTAAATAATAAGTCATTAACTTTTCTATTAACATATAGTTTGTAAATAAACATTTAACATTTAAATTATGTAAGAAATAACTGTTAGTTAGTGCCAAAAAGACATTTAGTTAACTATTAACACATATTAATACCATATTAGTTAATAGATTTGCTAAAACATTAACATACAGATTTTATGCAAACAACAAATATTTAATTGATGATGAAAAAACTATTAACTTGTGCCAAATAAATATGTTAGTAACACTTAACAAATATTAACAAAGGGTTAGGTAATTACTTGTTTGCTATTTATTATGGCGCCTTATTATGGAGTGTTACCCAAGAACATTTTCAAACATGCCTATAGTATCAGGTGGTACCAATCTGAGAGTGTTGTGCAGCAGTATGCCATAGTTATACTGATCAGAGACTGTTCTAAGTGCTTGATCAATCAATCACATATTAGTAGCCAATATTTTACAGAAATATGGACAGGGAGGGTTTACAGTAAAATTTGATGTTCACCTGCGACTGTTGGCTCTTTCAAAAGAGAGAGCTGAGCACTCAATCCCCAGTTTCAACTCACGGATCCTGCCAACCAGAGCAAAACACATTCACATGATAGGCCTACTACAGCAGTGCACACATTAGACATATGTAACAGTCTGTATGCTACACAATCAGTATGACATCGAGTTTTGAAGTTTTGTTTCGAAAACCTTGAATCCATTTCATAAGATGATTCCTCACATTACACAACATCACAACATTACACACTATGTGCACACATGTGCAGGCCAATGTTTTACGGATTGCTTTTTTTTTTGCGGCGATGAAGATGATGAGCTCAGACCCACGTCTAGGCGGCACATGACTGTGGTATTGCAAGGCGAAAAAGCTAGATTTAGTGCTAGCTACCAAGGTAATATTTCTGATCTAGAAAACATGATTAGGCAGATTAGGAGCGAAACTGATCAGGAACTGAATCGTGATGTTAATACAGTGGCCCCGCTACCTACATGTAGGCTACTCTTGAATTAAGTGCACCTGAAAGTGAGGAAGTGGATGAATGTGTTGTAACAGATGTTGAACAATGTCTTGGACTACTTGGCCAGATTGCTCTGAACTCAGAAATACTTGATGATTATTGAATGTGAATAAAGAATGGATATGGATTTATAACTGCATACGGTGATCTCATAGTGATAAACCGTGAGATGTTTGAATTAACGTGAGAACAAGGTTAAACTGTGAGATTGCATGAATGTGTGACGAATAAAATGTATCAAGTCAAGTATTACTTTAGTAACTTTGTAATGCTCAAGGAATTATGTAGCCTAGCCTACGCAAGAAACTGTATGTCTTAAAACTCTGTGAAATGTGTAAAGTGCTTAACTGTTTTAAATGATTGCATCCAGATTACATTGTGAGATAACGAGTCAATGCAATAAATGTCTGTAACCTGTTAAGCTTCAACTGTCTGATCTCTCCCGATGACTGTAAAAGTGTACAATGTTAAATGTAATGTGTCAAAGTGTGACGATCGAATGTAAACTGTTTGTGTACCTGTTGAAACTACCTGTAAACCGTCAGTATCGAATGTAATGTCAGCATCTCTGAAATGTGGATCTCTGGAGCCAGAGCCCATGCAGCCAGCCACCCTGTTTCGAAAATGGAAGATAACGCACAGAACGGCCAGCCTGAGCAGACAATTACGTCCACAACTCATCTAAAATGTGGTGTCTGGAAATACTTTGGGTTCTACACCATAGATGGTAAAGTAACCGTTAAAGATAATGTTAAAGAATCTGTATCTGTGGATTGTGGCTTTATATCGGTCGAAGTTGACTCCATGTCGTGGTGTTTCACGTAACTCGATAGCCAGGCAAGCTGAGGACAGGCGCTCTGCTCCATCGTCGTTATGGTAACCAAACAAGTCTTCTTCTGTCTAGGTTTGTCTAGATTTGTTTCTAGGTTTCAAGTGTTGTTCTTCTATGTGGTGCACCTACTGGAGGGGAGTGTTTACAGCAGTTCCGTTTCACACATGCAAGCCCAGTCACGCTACGTCAAAGTGACGCCAGGGTCTTAAATTTCGGTCGACTCAAAAACGTGACGCATGCCATAAAAATGACGCAATTCTCGTAACGCGATCACCAGTGCCGCGTGTGTGGGACGCAGATGTGGGACCATATCAGCCCTGAGAGTGACTGCTGAACAACAATCGGTCAACCTTTTTCTCTATTTTGTGGATTTACTATTTTGATTATTTTTCTCCATTCTCCATTTGTAGATTTACTCTTTTTATTTTTCTTTATCTGTATCATTCTGGGATGTACCCAATTTGTCTACAACATTTTAACGCAAGTTTTTATGCAAGTGGATATTGCGCCACATTTTTGTGAACATCTCCAAAGTTTGTTTAAAAGTTAATTTAACTTGACATCCAACTCTCCAATCAGTAATTTTTGTCTCTTTTTGGGTCTTCTACGATTTCCAAACAGGAGGGTAAGATAACCTATCTCTTCTGTGTTTCTTTACCTGTCTTTTCTAAGACTTGGGTTAGCTGGACTATATGGACCTATAGGAGCCTGACCAACTTTCAAGGGGAATATGGATGAAACTAGGAGTATTTGGTTATATGCACTGCAGAGGGAAAGTGCTCAGCTTTGCCTGACAGTTGGTCCCTGCTACCTGCAATTACCAGAAGGTATCGTAGATTGACAGATTGATAGCAGACTGACGAAACAAATTAAAAAATCTTACGTTACATTCTTTAAATTGAGAAAAGTTTGAAGAGAGAGTCTCCCAAGAGTCTGACCCAGAGTCAAGCATCTCACTCTCTGCTTCAGAATCTGGTGCTTCAGATCAGAGGGTAGGGAAGAATGCGGGACATCCACACGCTCATCATTTGCAGGAGGACTAAACACATACAAAACACACACAGATAAAGATAAACATTTTATATTGACACAAGTTATACACAACAGTGTATAAGTCAGACAGTGTATTATTCAGTCAGACAGATAGACAAAGAGAAAAAATACTTTTCATGTAGATCATGGCATTTTTGAAGATATTCTTTGAGGTTGATGATGTCCATGTTCGGCAGGGTGTGTCAAAACAAGAGAGAGGTCTGAGTTATCCGTAGCTGGACGCCAACCTAGAGTCAAGCTGAAATGCAGACAGATCACATGTTACATTTTCTGAAAGTATTTTCCGACTATTGACTGAATTAAACACTATAATGATGTAAAGAGTTTTGAGATGTGCTGTACTGCCATGTGTACTGAGAAATCGTTAAAGCTACAACGCTACACTCTGGGGGCATGTAGGCCTACGTGGGAGCTCACGGACATGCCCCCAAAGTAACGTTGTAGCTGCCTGACTACGTTAGCTGCTGGCTGTAGCAACTTTAGCTAGAACTCGTTTTTTTCTGTACGGACAGTACTTAGTGATACTAATACTAATACAGTACTATGTGAAAACTTGCCATATTTCTCCTTTAAAAGGAACATCTTTAATGCAATGGTAATTTGCTTGTAATTCATTTCAAATACGTAACTATGTCCTGGTCTAGCATTACTGCATTTTAACTTTCTATGTGAGAGTGACATCCGGCATTCCCTATAAAAGCAAGGACCTCAAAATCCCATGGCACATTTGTATGTTGGTGACGAGTGAGCGCATCTCTGCAGAAGGAATCTGCCTGCACACACAACTGTCTATGCAACAGTAGGATTCCAGCAAAGTTTACTTTGCTAACAGAGGTGTGTGTATGACAAGCAGAGTATATACACGTCTTTACTTGCCAAGTAATTGAATTAGCTGGCAACGACAAAGCAAAGTCTTTCACAGATATTAACTTTCACAGTATTGACTGAAAAGGGGGTTACAATCGAAAACATACCCTGAAAGAAAGCAACATTTACCCCGATAACATTTAAATGGCTGATTAAAGTCCTAAGGACATTCATGCAAGCACACCAGCACTTTGCATTGTGTTGTCAGGGACTCGTTGCTAAGGTCTCGCCACTAGGCAGTTAGACAGTGCCACCTTAAAATGACAACGAAATACTGCATATTTCACTTTAGACCAGGTTTTTCGTTGTCAGTGGTGTTATCATTCTCAGTGGTGTCAAAATAACAATTTGTGATCATGTGTCCGACCACACTCCATTTTTTTTCATCAACACACCCATGGGTGCGAAAGATTAAATAATGTGGGCGTCTGGTGGAATAATGATAATTGCACTGGCCACATCTGGCGTCACAATGCACCGGGTGTAACACAGAGCCCCATGTCTTATGGTGTCATATTGTGTATTGTTTCTCATCACTTCATGAGTTACGCCCTCTCGACCTTTCAGCTGTCATTTGCTCATTATCATCAAGATGTTGCTTCCATTCAAAAGTTGTCACCAACACATGAGGTTATATAGCCAAATATATATACTGTAGGGCAAACATCACCTGAGGTTTTTGACATTTTTACTCACAGACACAAACAGACAGAAGCTGTCTTTTTGTCTGGGTGTCTTGTAATCTTCCTCAATCCTATAAAGCATAGAAGAGAGAGGAGTAATCAGCCTTAAAGAATCACAACAACCTTTTGGGGAATCAGCTTGCTGTCTACCCAGAATTAGATAAGACCCTTCACTGAAGCTCCACTACTTTATCTACCATGTGAAGTAAACTATCCTAGAATTTTGAGTTCATTATGTGACAGACCTTGACTAATTTCCTTTTTCCCTGACCCCAATGAGACATGTCATGTCCTCAGAAAACTGTATGGTAGGAGCAGGCTTCACTCAGTCTCTTATTCGTTTTTTAAAGTGCTAGGCCACACTTATAACTGATAAGAAAGAAAGAAAAAGGCTCCTGAAGCACACTGAAGAAGGCACTATCTCGAAACGTGTCTGTGCAATAAACACTTTTGTATGCAAAGTGTAGCCTTTTTCCTTCTTTCATGTCATGTGTCACAAGGTCGGTTCGTTCGCCGCTCACAGGCCTCGAACCCGCCATCTTGACACACACACCGGCATGGGAGACGAACGCTCTAACCACTGAGCTAAAAGCCCAGGCTCCCAACTTAGCGGTTAGAAGCATTCTTAAGGTTAGGGCTGTGAGGATTTACACGGGCAACTAGCACGCTAGCTCAGTCTGCCTCCGTTACACATGTTCTGTCATAAAACTAAAGGATAGGCATATGCACTAAGATTTGGGACATTTGAGACTGAGCTAATGATAGACTCTTAATGTTGTCCTGTACTGCCTCATCTTCCTCAAACAACATTTGTTGAGCCTCAACAGGGAGGTGAAAAAGTAGGAAGTTTCTCACCACAGATAGTTACACTTTAATTGACCTGTGGTCTGGATGAGATGTACAGACGTGGCTGCAATGTTGAGAGAAACAGCCTTCACACCACATAGAAAAATCCAACCCACACTTTTCTGCTTGTGTAGAGCCCTGAGGATATGCTCCACACTCTCAGCTGACAGACTGCTTTCTATTCTGTAAAGGAAAATATAAATGTATTCATGTTTATCACACAGAGAGAGAGAGAGAGAAAGAGGATGAGGGAGACAGAGAGAGAGAGAGAGAGAGCGCAAATAATGACACAATTGAATGTAAAGGTATATAAAAAATATTTTTCTCCTCCACTGACATTATACCTCAGTTCATGGATAATTTTCTTTTCCCCCAGGGCTGAGATCAGATCATCCACATAAGCATCTGATAGGTTGACTTTAAGCCTTCATAAAAATCATAAGAAAATGTATGACCATCAGAAAAAGAATATGTTAAATAAAAGAATGTACCATGTACTTGACACCTTTTACACAAAGATCAGGCAACATACACTACCAGTCAAAAGTTTGGAGACACTTAGAAATGTCCATTCCACTATAGACAGAATACCAGCTGAGATCATTTGAATATTTTTTTTTACTCAGGACAGCAGTTTTCAGATTACATTATGTGCTTACATAATTGCAACAGGGTTCTCCAATGTTCTCTCAGTTAGCCTTTTAAAATGATATCAGATTAGTAAACAGAATGTGCCTTTGCAACATTGGTTGAATGGTTGCTGATAATGGGCAATGAAGATATTACATTAAAGATCAGCCATTTCTTTCTACAACAGTCAAGAACCATTTAGCAATTATGTAAGCACATAATGTAATCTGAAAACTGCTGCCCTGATTAAAAAAACTATGCAAATGATCTCAGCTGGTATACTGTCTCTAATGGAGTGGAATGGAAATGTCTAAGTGTCTCCAAACTTTTGACGGGTAGTGTGTATTAAAAATATGAAATAATATACAGTATATATATATATATATATAAAATACACTGTGGACCTCAAGCAATTAATAACTCATTAAGCAGTTAATGCCGGCCTTAGCAAACAATTTTCAAGCGATTTCACTATTGCCAACAGTTTTACTGGAGACGGTGGCTACACCATATGTGAAAGCAATTGTGCATTGTGAACAGAACACTTCAGGTGTAGCCTCCCTGTTAGTCTAACAGTGACCTTGGTACTGTAGGCCCTTTCACACTGGCAAAATCGCCGCGATTTTATGTACCAGAATCGCGGAACGACTGTCCCTTTCACATAGACCGAGGCGGAACGCCGGGACAAAGTGTCTCGCCAAATTTACTACCAAGCCCCCTAGACATTTTGCCGAGTTTTTTCGTTCCGCCACCAGTGTGAATGGGTCAAGGCGGAAAGGGGAATCTGGGCGGTCATTTCAATGCTATGTCCAGCCCACCACAGGAGATTGCAAATAAATCTAACTGATCAAAAGCAGCAATCGCAGAGACAGCACATTATGTCAATCTATAAATTCACAAAGTCTCCAGTCATTAAATGCCTGCTAGAGTTGACTGTAGCTTGGAATGCAATCAGTTGCCATAATAGGCTATCTTAAAATCCAGCGATAAAACAAAGCATGAACTCATGAGCGTCTGTCTGCCCTATATGTATATCCTCTGATTGTAATGCTTATCTAGGCAATATTTGTAACATTTATTTTGTATTTGGCCTGTTATAAAATCATGTAGACTTATTGAACAATTGAAACACATTAGGAACCGCAAAGTTGGAGACATGCATAAAGACATTGCTGCAAATTTAAAACTGGATTACTCTGGAATGGCTAACTGTGCAGGGGAATGCTTTACACCTTTATGTTCGGCAAGGTCTGCTGTTTATTCTGATATATGGTTTGTCATGTGTTGAGGGAAAGTTCGCGAAGTATTCCACCAAGATGAATGGGTAGGGAGACGGGCGCAAAAAAATATGATTAAATTAAAGTGACTTTTCTCGCGAACCGTTTACCACAACAACTAACCACTAACATCGTTTAAAGGCTGAGAAAAAGCTCTTTCGTGTGATACATGTGATGTCTGTGATGAATAGGCTAGGCCTACTTCAGTAGTTCAGCAAATTTGGGCGGGACAGAAATACCTTTACAGAGCAGCAGTTCTGGCCATATTGGCTCTGGCTCACATTATGTAGGCTACTGCTTTAAATGCATTATCGCTTCACTACCCAACACGCGAACAAGAAAGAAAAGAAAAAAGAAACCAATGTGCTTATGTCTCGATTTCCGATAGGCCCAGTCCTAGAGAAAAGACAGCTATGGTAACCTAACAATTAGGATTTGCTTTGCCTACACTGCTGTTTGGTTGTCCCAAACTTTTGAGACGATCCATACTGGCATTAACTGAATCTTATCAACCCGAACTGCGATGTTGAGTGACAGGATGCAATGCCAAATAAGGATGCAATGCCATAACTGCTAACAGTGCGCCTAGGCCTACTGTTAAACACCTGAAAAATATTAAGCTGCTGTTTTCTTTTCATGACGAGCACTAGGCCTACGCTTGAATGATTTATGACTGAATGGAACGCTGCGTTTTTAAAGAACTGCTCATGTCGTGTGACAAAGTTTACACTAATCTTGATCTTCTAATGGATCCTTATGATGAGATGTCCATTCTCTTTGCCCTAGGCTATCATTTGTGCGCGAAGCATGTTTCAATTAAGACAGTACACAAGCTATTTTTATTGTTGTAGGCTAATATTGAACGATTTCATGAATACATTGTACGCACAGTACATTGTACGGCCAAGGCAAGGGGCAACTCTTCTCTTCAATTTCCCTTCCAAATTACGTTTTATTGTCTCAAGTCATCTATCGCAAGAAGTTAACATTCTAACAGCAACAGCAAAGCAAATGCAAGCTAACCAAAATGCAGTCGGTTCTCCCGCCATGGTTTTTGAAATCCCACACCTGCTGTATCTAAAAGCCCACGCACATAGGCCTATGTATATGACTATCACTCTACACGCCTCCTGTTGCACGTCACAATTTAATTTACTATAGCTGATCCTGCCTCCTGGCTCCCCAAAATGCCGCATCATGTGAACAGATCAGCAGGCCGGCAAATTTTCACCTCGCTTTCAGACACAAAAAGACGGCAAAAAGACGTCTCCTTTTCCCGCAAATTTAGCGTGATCTCTGTGTGAAAAGGCCTTGTGTGTGAAAGCCAAGTTCTTCCAGCACATATCAAGACGCAGTAAAGCAGTGAATATGCTACAACTCCTGTCACACTGATTTTACTTTGACTTTTTGGGAATTTAAAATTGCTTGACATTTGTTTGGTGTAAGGCCTGCATTAACTACATATCACACAAAATGTTACAGATTTGTCCATTAACAAAAAGACTCAGGCCATAATCTCCAGTGGACAATGAAACACAACTATCATAGATCAGTCATGATATACTATGTATTGTAACCCAGTCAATCAGAACTAACTAACATTTGATGCCACTCACCCCAGCTCTTTACATTTGCACAGTCCAGGCCCCAGCATTCTCAGGTTCTCTGCTGTTAGGCTGTCCAGGTGCATGTATCTGACACTCTGACAGCACTGTAGGCAGTACAGCAGCACCCAGTAATCTGTCCTTTGCAGATCATGAGTGCTAAAAGAAATCCATTCCAGGCTTTCAATAACATGCATGACAAAGTCCTTCTCATGGATCTCATAGAGGCAGTGCAGAATAAACAACATTGCTCTAGGATCACTAGAGTTGCGTCTGCTATATTTCCCAATGTGTATTACATTCATAAGCCACTCTTTCAACTGGGCTTGTATTGCTGCCCAAGAGGCACTTTTCACAAATGCAAAAACATCACTACTTGACAGCCCGAAAAGAAACTGAACAACACGATCTCTCCAATTTTCTTCGATTAGTCTAAAACTATTCACTTTATCTGCTGTTGATTTAAGTAATATCTGTAATTTCCGACAAGCCTCCTCCTCATCTTCTATCAGGAAGAAGTGAAGAGCAGCAAAGAACTCCTGGAAGCTCATGTGCATAAAACTGTACATGGTTTCACGGTAGACCTTCCTCTTCATCAGGAATTTGCACAGGAAAGGGTTATGCACATTGAAATCCGTCAACAGCTCAGACATTTTCCTCTCATCAAACAGGACCTGATGGTCTTGCATTCCTTTATCTGCCAGCTGGCCAAGGCTTCGCAGGGATGTGAGGTCAGGGCGGCTCGAACTTTCACAGTGATCCTTTATCAGAGTGTTGATGAAGTAAACAAATATGGAGCTTGTTGTCTCAAAGTCTCCCTGTGCATCTACCGATTCTTGAAAATGCTCTCTGAAAACAGTACACACAATCCAGCAGATAACGGGGATAAAACAAGAAGTGATGAGTGTTTCATTTGCCTGTACATGTTCATAAGCTTTGGCAGAGAGCACTGTATCATCAAAGAACCTCTGAAAGTACTCCTTCACGCCATCCTCAGAGAAGCCCAGGATCTCTGTGAAGCGGTGTGGAGTTTTGAGCACCTCACTTAGTTTGTCGGAAACAGTGGACCTGGTGGTGACAAGAAGAAGGCCCTGCCTCAAAACATTCCCCTTCAGCAGAGCTGTCAGTGTGGCCTCAATTGGAGCAGGCACAGATGGATCACTAGGAAGTACTGAGGTAATTTCATTCAATGAGAACCTCAGCTCATCAAAGCCATCTATAACAAAGAGCACCTTTCCAGGGGAGTCTCGCAGTATCCTTAAAATCACTGGAGTAAATTCCTCATCACACCTCAGCAGATCTACCACACTGTGCTCTCCAGAGAGGAGATTAAGTTCTTTGCAGTTAAGATGAAAGACAAGAATAAAATCTTTGAACAGGAGTTCAGATGCCCAGTCATGCATGATTTTTTGGGCAGTTAAGGACTTGCCGTGTCCGGAATGACCCTGGAGAATGACCGCTCTCGGCACCGATCCACAGCCACTGGGTTTGAACAGCTGGTCGAGATGAATGCGGCTGTGTGTCTCACTGGCCCTGGTCTTGAAGACCTGCTGGAGGGTGTCACCTCTGGAACGGAGCTCCTCCTCTCTCCTTCGGAACCCTGGGTCTCTGAATGATCAGGAGTTCAGTGTAGCGGTCTGCCAAAAGCACATCTTGATCAGGGAGGGAGTTGTACTCTTTTACAGTCTCACAGGAGGTGAGGATAGATGTTTTATATTCAGTGATTTTTGACTGTTGATCTTCAAAAGACCAAAAAAGAAAGGTTTCATAGAAATTAGTTGTTACACACATAATTGAATCTGTATGGATCATCAGCATTTGAAAATGATGTAAAATGATGTATTACTAACATACCACAGTCCTGTGCTGGTTGTTGAACACCTATATAATAAGGGTTATAGCAGGGGGGATATTTCAAGGCACTGAATAATCATTTGATGTGACATTTAAAATATGGTACACTGTACATGTAATGCTGCATTTCTAGGCCTACTGTAATTTCACAACGCATTTAGTTATTACAACTCTTCTTGTAGGCCTATCTGTGCTATTTCTTCATGTAGCCTACAACCAAAGGTAACATATTCATATTATTACTAGCCTACTTCTGATATCAAAATAAACATATTAACCAATCCTGTGTTAATTACGTTTAACTGACCTGAAATATTTGTTGAAATGTTAACATTCCCACGAACATGAAGATGCGACAACACTGGTGCAGACACTTGGGTTCCTCCATCAGCTGAAATGCTGACATCTACTGCTTCAGGAGATGGACCTGGACCCTCCATTGGCAGGTCTTTGATTAGACTATGGGAACATGAGTAAAGGGTCGTTCACAACAGGACCAATTACTATAAAGGTAACTATAACGACATAAGCGTCCACAGACCAACGACCAGGAAAGTCTCTGCGCATCCGAGTACCCTAGCGTCTATTTTGAGTTGACGAATGCGATGTCTATAAGTTGATGGATTCTGAGCTATGATTCTGAGTGACTGTCGGTTCAACGGTTTTCCGTTCTCAAAATCTTTCTGAAAGTCATCCTGCTGGAAGGTTTCTAGCTAACACTAGCAGTCCAGTTCAATAAATAAATTTGGCTAGTGCATCGCACTTTCACTTTCTGTCATAGCAGTCAGTCAGTAGGCTAAGGTATGTTTTTTTTAAGGTTTATTATTAATAACATTGTTGTAATACCAAACCCATGGATGACCGGAGCACTCAGATAACTTCTTAACTTTTTTATTGTGGCATAATCGACTCTGAGGAAGATGCAGTGCGTCGAAACGTCAGTCGATTATGCACCACATTAAAAAAGTTTAAAAGTTCTGAGTGCTCCGGTCATCCCTGGGTTTAGTCTCTTTGAAGTGGCCCAGCCAGTCTGACCCTCTGGTCCTGGACGTGAGCACTGAGCACCGCACCGAAAAGGCTTGAGCGCAAGTGACACCCATTGTTTTAATTCCATTTGTGTAGTAGGCGATTTGATTCACGCTGCTAAGGCAGCCTGGAGACCATGGAGCAAATTTTCGCCTGAGATAGGAGACCAATCACAGAACAAGGGGGAAAGCAAGACGATGATGAGCTATGCACAGACGCATTTGATAGACATCCGTGGCACCCAATAAACGGATCTGGGCATTTTTTTTTTCAAATACGAGAAAATTAACGTTTGGTTCCCAGACCACGTCTCATTGAGAAGTGGTGGCGCTAGCCAGGCTAAGGCTAGGCTGTGAAGTGTAGACGACGTAGCCTACAACCTACATGTACCCTGTTGTCATTTGGACCCGGATAGATAGCCTAGGGTGCTAGGCTACTCGGTGTTTTTTACCCTTAATTCACGCTCCATATTGTCAATAATGATGGTCACAGTAAAAACATACCTGTCGTCAAGGCTTTCTTTTGCTTAATATTGATAATTGCTGCCCCAAGTATTCTCGGGCGACAAAATACTCTTTAGGGTGCATTAAACTCCAGACAGACTGACTGTCACAACAGAATCTTTCAGGTCGGAAGAAGGCGGAGCTGCACAGAGCACACAAACAGAAAACGCGCGTAACATATCCAGATTGAGAGAGAGAGAGCTCGTCTGTTTTTTTTATTCAACTTTGTTGCCTGATGCTTGGGGCTAAACAATTGCGCGTCTTCATTGCACAATTTATTTGAATAAACTTCAGATCCATTAAGCCTGCTAGTTTCATCAGGATATCCTAGCGTGGCCTACAGCCTACCTATATTGAACTTGTACTTGACTTGAACTTGTATCACTACACAATATTTAATGGTTTTGTAAATGCATTGTATTTTGTGTCAAATGGACACATATGGCCACTTTTTTCCCCTAAATATGATTGATAAAATAAGAAAATCTTGTATTTGAATTTAAGGGAAGTTATATAAATGACTTTTGAACTGACACCGAAGTCCACTGAAATTTAAAGAAGCTTTAGCTTCCGTACACAAAATGTCTTCTGTAACCTGCACACTCATAGACTGTTTTGATCAAGGTCCTCTCCAGCACATCCTTTCAGTTACTATTTTTGTACATAACAAAACAATGATATATGAAAGTTCATGTCCCCTCTGCTTTCAGACAGACTTCTTCCTGTAACTTCTTAGGTCTGGAATGGAATATAGGCTATAAGACCAAAGACTTTTTGAGCATCATATGAAGAGTTCAGAAGTTAAAAAAGAAAACAGTTAGGTTCACCTTCACAAATGTACAAAATTCAACAAATGGACTTGGTTGCTGGTTCATATCTCATATTTGCCAAGATATAGAAATATAGTGCATTATGACGACCAATCTGTGCACCATCCGCACCAGGAGTCACCAACATGCTGCAGGGATAGGCCAGCTTCATTGGATGCTAACTAATTAGAAGAATAAGTAGCTTTTGCTCATCAAGGCCTCTTTATCTGTTTTATTTCTCTCACTGTTTTTGTTCATTTGTTCATTTTTGTTAAATAGAGTAAACTTTGGTAGAACTCCTGTTGTTTTGTGCTATATGTGCTACAAATAAGTGTTGTTTGACTTGATGCTGTGAAAATGAAGACATGCTAATGAAATGAACTTGACTTTATACTTTGACTTGACTTAATGATGAATAGTTGACTGATAAGTTCACATGAGATTCTCAAATTAACTTTGGGTTACTTATGTGTCCACTAGATGGCAGTATCGATGGCTCCAAAATTGAGTAAAATAAAGCAACTTTATTACAACTCAGCAAACAATGGGCCCTATCTTGGTGATCAGAAACGGATGGTCAGAGGCGCAAAGTTTATAGACGTTAAAGGCGTGGCCAGTCCACATTCACTAATTTAATGGCGTGATTTTGTGATCAAATGCTGGGTGCAAAAGGGTTGTTCTTATGTGTCTTAATCAGTCATGAGTGTGTTTTGGGCATTACATCATTTAAACCAATGAGAATGACATGTGTCATTCCCTTTAACAGCAAGCAGCACAAGTTCAAATGCATCGGTATTTATATAGTCAGCGGTGCATTTGAAGGAATCCGTTTGCATGTGAGACCGGAACAGGGATTACTGCCTCACATCTCTCTAACCTTAACTGCAGTCAGTTTAAAAAAAACAACCCTTGATTGTAGCCTATTTCGAAAGCTTCACCGTTAGTGCCATATTAAAGGACAAAGTCAGTTGGGTGAACTTCACAAAAGCACTTCTTGTACAGGTAAGGGTAAGGAAACAATTTTTTTCACTTTTTTGGTAAAAAAAGTGCCCTGTTTCCACACCTTATTAAATAGAGTCTAATGCGTTCAAAAGTTCTCTATTTAGTGCCACAAACGAAGGATTTGAAGTTTTGAGAGATTCCGGATTGCATCGGGTATAGAGCTACAGTTGGAGGAAAACCAAGTGAACACTTTTATCTATACTATGGGTGACGAGGCGGAAGATTTTGTGACTTCACTTCATATGACGGAGGAGAGGGCAAGTGACACAGTGAGGGCATCAGACACAGCAAGAACAAGGAGAGACTGTGGACAGTTTTATCACTGCTCTCCACTGCTTGTCAGAGCACTGAGGCTATGGACAGCTGCACGACAAAATGGTCCAGGACAGACTTTTGTCAGAGCAACATCAGCTGGACTCTGGAGCTGATGCTGGAGAGAGCGGTGACCCGCACACGTCAGAGCAAAAATGTGTGCGAGAAAGTGAGTGCGAGAGAGTCAAGGAGCAGTTCCCCACACTGTTCAAGGGGCTAGGCAGGATGGAGGGAGAATACAAGATAGAGCTTAAAGCAGACGCCAAACCATTTTCCATATCAACCTCATGACGAATCCCGCTGCCTAAAGTAAAAAAAGAACTCACGCGCATGGAAGAGATCTAGGTGATCTCAAGGGTTGAAACAGACCACAAGCCTCTGGTTCCGTTACTAAGCTCCAAGAGCCTGGATGAGCTCCTGCCACGCATTCAGTGACTCAGAATGAGACTGATGGCTTTCAGCTACTTCATCTCCCATGTGGCTGGCAAGAAGTTGGCTAAGGCAGATGTGCTGTCAAGGGCGTTGAGAGACAGAGGGCAGCCAGAGCCGGAAGAGGAAGTCAACCTGTACGTAAACACGATCATGTCAACCCTCCCAGCTACATAAAAAAGCCTACAAGAGATAAGGGAACACCAAGAACGTGATGAAATACTGAGCCAAGTGAAGAGGTACTGTACTGAGGGCTGGCCAGACAGATCCACAATAGATAGAGTTTACCTACTGTATGCACATGTCGAGGAGGAGCTATCAGTGGAGAACAGCTTACTACTGAAAGGATGTAGTTATTCCCAAGCTGCCACAGACAGAAATCCTTCAGAAACTGCACGCAGGACACCAAGGTATAGCAAAGTGTTGTGAAAGAGTGGCCGGGACTGTGTATACAGCTTCAGAAAGTGGTTGAGGGTTGCGACACGTGCCAAGAAAGAATCAACCCCAAAGAGCCACTGCTGCCTACAGAGTTCCCTGACAGATCATGGGCAACTTGAGTGAGTGCTGACTTGTTTCAGTGGAACAATAACCAGTATCTATTGGTGCTATAGACTATTTTTCCCATTTCATTGAAGTAGCTAAACTCCATGGCATACCGTCTGAGGTCATGACAGACAATGGACCCCAGTTCTTGTCTGAATGCTTCACTCAGTTTGCAACACAGTGGGGGTTCACACAAACAACATCCAGCCCTAGATACACTCAGAGCAATGGAGAGGCAGAGCTAAAGAGTTAAAGGCCTCCTCCAGAAAGAAAAAGACCTGTATCTGGCACTCATGGCCACCACTCGCCAACGGGTACTGTCCAGCACAGCTGTCAATGGGCCAGTATAGCTCAGAACAACAGTTCCGGTTACTCTGTCATCTCTCAACCCAGTCTGGACTGACATATCCAAACTCAAAGAGGAGGAAGAAGAAGAGAGATTGAGCTGGAACTTCAACAAAAGACACAGAGCTCAACATCTCACAAGACTGACACCAGGTGACCATGTCTGGGTAAAGGACACAAAGGAGAAGGGAACAGTGATAAGGCAGACGGAAGCAAGGTCATACATCATTGACACTCCCAGAGCGATCCTGCGCCGCAACCGAAACCACCTCGTCACTACGGCAGTGCACACACACACACACACACGTACTATACGCATGCACACAAACACACACGGACAGACACACACGCATGCACACACATCCACACACACATAAACACACACGCACACACACAGGCACGCTCATACTATCGGTATTGGCAATTATAACGGCCGATACATAATTATAAATTCAGTAAAGGAAAACCGAATATTCCCGGCTGCATTTCCAGTATTGCCGATACGTAGTTTGTGCAACAGATGGCGCAGCATCTTGCTGCAAGACACACGTAACTTGTTAAGTTGGAAGTTCATCTTGTAGGTTGGAAAAACAATAGACGCTTCTACAAGGACAACACTGTAGCTAATGGCAGAGAATGTCTAATAAGGGTAGGATGATTTTCACATGAAATGTAATTCCCATTTCTTCTTGAAGCAAAATAAACCTAAGAATGTTTATCGGACATGCTTGGTTTTTACTAACCTGGCAATAGCCAGATGAATTTCGCTCCGCCTAGCTCCACTCATCCATCTGGAACCGATCCATTGAAGTGTTGCTTCAGAAGGCTGGGCCTAATCAAAAAATGCTTGCATATGATTGAATAAGCCAATTGTCCGTCATCTATTGACGTGCTACTTCAACCACTCACATCGAAGCCAACCCGTGACGCTAATAACAGACTCACAGTCGCTTCTACGCTATGTCACATCTATGAAACTCCCGCTCTGCGTCCTGATTGGCTAAACCATAAAGTTGGTTGGAGAAATCACTCTCAATGGAAGAGGTCCCAGATGGATGTGAGTGAAGCTAGGCGGAGCTAAGCGGAACGACATTCATCTGGCTAGGGTCAGGTTAGGTTTTTACTGCAGGTACGTTAATCTTATACAAGCTTAATGTTATCAATAGTCCTAGGTAAAATAATGTTACCGTTAGCATTGGTTGATTAATGGAGGCCAGTTTGATTGTTGGTGTATTTGTGAAAACATAAATGCGGTTATACCAAGCAAATTGATAACAGCACTGTAATTGTATCTTTCGACTGTCATCTCATTCTTTTCTGACCATACTAACAGGAACTAAGTTAGTTAGCCACAACGCTAATGTTCGCTAACACGGTGGTTTTCTAATGGAAGATATACCTTAAAGATAACCTGTCTATGATGCATCCTAAACACCGGGCTGGGACATTTCTGCTTGCTAAATAGGTTTTTCTGCTGTTGATTCACTCACAGTCCTTGGTGGCCCTTTCAGTGCTTTGTAAAATGTTGCATTAAGACCACAAATGCATACATGCATTAGCCTACTAATCCAAACAACATCAAACTTGGCACTGCACTTAGTCTAGTGAGTGTTTGGGAATGAAAGCTCAGTTGCTCACATTTATTTCGTGTAGACTTTTTGTGGTTTTAATGCAGCATTTTACAAAGCAGCATTTTTTGGGTCCCGGGGAGGCTACATGCCCACCAAATTTTGTGTGCCCCGTTTTTTTCTGTGTCCTGGGTATCATTGACCAAACATTCAGGAAGTAGATGACGGGGAAAAAAAACTGACAACCCCTATATGACCGCTTCGCTAGCTACGCCACTGCTGACAACTACTTTGCCGGAAAGGCCATGGCAGCGTGTGGCAGTGGATCTTTTCCAGTGGGACAATGCCATGTACCTTGTGGTTATTGACTATAGTCAGGTAGAACTTTAGTCAGGTAGAACTTTAATTTAGTGGAATTTGGGCATAAGTGTGACATAAGGAACTAATGCATTTTTTTTGCATAAATTGATAGGTAAGGGGGTGTCCTTTCAGAATCTGACGGGTGCTGCTCCGGCACCCTTGAGCATTTTCTTTAAAATGGCATCACCTGCCACACCCCTTTTTTGATCATAGAAAATCATCTAAATAGACATTAACATCATCACACCCATCATGAATGGTATCAAATTAAAGCTCTTATCATACAGGAATCAGCTTTGACCATAGTAAAGTAGAAAAAAAAATAGTTTAGGTCCCTCCAGAGAACAAAATACCTTTTGGGTCATTCCACGTCAGTTCAACCAGGGCCCACGTACTTAGGTCTCAAACAATTCTGAAAAAATTACCAGGTGTACCTATGTTACCCAGGAGACACACTGTAAAATTACTCTCTTACTCACCACACTTCCTAGCCTGGCGGGCCATCCTATATCATTGAAATGTATAGTCTGGAATCGAATCATTCACCTGCTTAATCCAAGGGGCGGGCAGAGAATTGTCTTTCAAACTGCCTAGGCATGCAATAGGCCAGCGCTACGACCATATCCGTATCCGGTCGGCAAAACGGCAAATACATCCTTCTTCGAAAGGAATGACTTAAGTGCATTGTGTTGCTCTACTTTCAAAGAAAAGCACAAGTCCAACTCCAAAGTTGACGTCAACGCCGATTCAAACAACCGCTCTTCGTTCGCCATAGCCACCTTCCTTGTTGTTCACCGTCGCAGGATGTCGTTATCCTGTTAAGCCCGCCTTAAGACTCTCTAACGAAATAGAGCGCTGTGATTGGAGAACATCCACGGTGTTAAGCCAATAGAAATTCCTATGGTTCGATACTAGACGTACAGGCTGAGCAAATTAATTTGCCGCCGCTAGGGTGCGTCTAGATTTCTAGGCTACACACTTCCACCTGTGGTTGTATAGAGTAAACCTGTGGTAGCTCTATACAAAACATATTGATGTCAATGGTGCATTTTGCCCATGTTCAGGGTGGAAAGTGAAAAAGAAAGATTTGCATAAGACAAGTCAAATTGGTGTTTTTAAAAAGAAAAGATCATGGAGAATAAAGAAAAAAATATTAAACAAATCTTTGTATATTCCCACAAGGTGTTTGGGTGCTCTGAAAATGAGAACCAAAATGATTTTTTAGACTTGTAAGGTCTGCTGTTCAGACCCTGAAGGAATTTATTTTCTGTTCATTGTTTTTTGTGAGAGTGTTTCTACTTATCTCAGTAAGGAAAATAAATCAAGAGCCTATGTTGAGTACAATTTAAATTTGTATCAACTTTGAGGGACAGTTATGACCATGCAGGATTATCCAGACCAAACGTGACGATTTTGCTACATACTATTCCTATTTATGTACCAGCATGCAAAATTTGAGCCTCCTACATGGTTTAGTTCTTGCGCTGTGGGCTTGTGAACTTTGACAAAAAAAAGAGGCCGAACAAAATCGACACCCCCTCCCCCTGTGAAACTGGCTGTATCTTGGAAAGTATTGATCTTACATAAGAGTAATTTTACAGTGTGTCTCCTGGGTAACATAGGTACACCTGGTAATCTTTTCTGAATTTTTTGAGACCTAAGTGCGTGGGCCCTGGTTGAATTGACGTGGAATGACCCTTTTGCAAAGTGACCTTTAAGGTCAAATTAAGTTCCTTTTTGCTGCATAATAGCTTATACCTCTAAATCGTGTCATGTTTGGTATTAAATTAAATAAATTATGGAACTGCCATGCAGCTGAATACATACAGGAATACAATCATTCAATAGTAATTCATTTTATATGAAATATAGCAAGTCTGATGTACCCTAGTTCCATAACTTGCGGGTTAGCTAGCATGTTAGCTTTAATTTCCCTTGAATCAGTCGCTGAATTTCAGACAGCAATGTTGTGAGGTACTTCCCAGGTAGTTATTATAACTGTCCTTGGATTTCCCCCCAGAATTACAGACAACAATATTTTTCATCCTAAACATTTTTTTAATGCTTTAAAAACAGTAGGCCACAGCTGCCCAAGTATACTTACATATACCAGTACGGGAGTATGCCTATGTTCCCACAGCCCTATGTAACCCACACCTCAGGCCTAACCCTAACCCTAGAAATGTGGGAATATAGGGCTAACCCCACCGATACAAGGGATTTGTGTTGTGTTCGTTCAACACACCCACACAAACAGTGTACACCCATTCAAACACACACACACACACCCTTGAGCAGTGAACACACTAGGAGTACACATACACACCCGCAGCAGTGGGCAGCCCTTGATCCGGGGAGCAGGGAGCTGGGCTCAAGGGCACCTCATCTGTGGATAAGTCCGATTCCCTAACCAGTAGGCCATGGATGCCCAAAGTAATTGACATTAATGCTATGGCTGCAAAGTTAGGAGACATATGTTATGATTTGTTGGCTGTTCATGCATTGTTTGGTTGTGACAGTGTGTCATATCCATATGGCAAAGGGAAAACCTCAGCAATCAATTTGATGCTCAAGAGGAATCCTGATTTGAAGAATTGTACATATGTACTGTAGAAGCTGATGAACATGAATGGATTTCCTTTCTTGCCTCTACTATGGAAAGACTGTTGAAAGCCTCAGTAACTTGAGATACATGCTATTCACCAAGAAAAGAGACCCTCCTTAAATAAAGAGTCTTCCTCCAACAATGGAACACATCAAGCGTGCACAGCTGCAAGTCCTTCTGTGGAGAGCTGCTGACAAAAAAACACCTCCACTGTGTACTGATGATGTATCCCTGTTTGGTTGGAAAATAGAGGATGGAATTCCTGTGCCTGTTCATGGCAACACTGACATTGCACCCAAAACAGGTCTACAGCTTATTGCTTGTGGATGCAAGGCAGTGCCAGCAAGCTCCAGCGCCTCTTGCAGCTGTCAGTCAGATGGACTACCATGCACCACCTACTGCCATTGCAAAGGTGGTGAACAGTGTGCAAATAAACATTTGATGATGGCTACACTTTCAGTGGAGGATACTGATGACAGCCAGGGAAAAATGTCTGATTGAATGAATGTTTTTTGGAGGAGACATTTGATGTTTGTGATGTGTACAAAGCCAGTTTGGCAACATGTTCTGTATATAGTTGCTTTCAGAATCTGTGAGAAAGTTCTGCTTTGTTCCTTATAACTTTGTCTATTTGATTAATTGTTGAGGGTTGATACAATTTGTTGCTCAGCCTACCATTTCAGCGGTGTGACCTTACCAGGCTTTACAGTTATTATGTTCTCTGGAAGGACTTAAATCCTTTTTAGCATGTTTTTATTGACATCATTGATTTCTGTTTGAGAAGAGCTTTCATTTGATACCATACATGATGGGTTTATACAGTAATGTGCATCTAGTTATTTTTTATGGTCAAAAAAAGGGGGCGTGGCAAAAACTATTAATTTATGCAAAACAATTGCATTAGTACCTTATGTCACACCTATCCTGGGGTTCTACCTGACTACTACTATTTGCGCTATATAGAAGTGGCTATCCTTACCTCCACCACCAGAGACTATGACTTCACATACACAACCAGCAGCTAAGGTGACTCGAATGTTTAATGCTCAGGTTAAATATGTTTACTGTTCAAGTTTATCTACAAATATAGTAAAAACAAAAGAAGTTCTTTTGAGTGTCTGACTAGTAACTAAAGGGGGGAGATGTGGCGAGAGCAGATGTGTACCCAGGGTGCGATTTGTGTAAAAACCAGAGGGGGGGATTATTTTGAATAAGTTTGTAACCCCCACCAAAAAATAAAAATAAAAAAAAATGAACGAACGATTCATAGCCTAGTAATGTCATGGCTAATAATACCCTATATTATTATGACCGCCAGCAGCCTGGCCGGGCGGTCATATAGGTTTAGTCAGATTTTTTTTTTTTTTTTTTTTTTTAGCATGTCCAAATTTCCGTCAATGATTCCCGGGACACTGAAAGACCGGGGTAGACAAAACTTGGTGGGCATGTAACCCCATATGGATAGCATGGAACCATCGTTTTTCGTTTTGATCTGTAGCCCCCCACGCTGGACTGCACCCCCCGAAAGGAGGGTAGGGCAGACACAGTTTTCTGTGAATATCTCGAGAACCGTAAGGTTTAGGAGGACCACCTTTTTGTATGTTGATCTCAAGGGGCCATGTCAACCCATTCCATAACCACTAATTTCATGTATAGCGCCACCTAGTTAAACACAAAAAAGTAAAAATGAGGTGTTGTAATTGTAGGTATCTGTGACCTAACATAGTCAAAACTGCACGAAATTGGAAGTGTAGGATCATTTTGACACCTTCTGAATGCACGCCAAGTTTCGTGGAATTTTGTTCATGGGGGGCCACACAATAAATTAATTTATATTACTATACACCAACTGGCCTGTAGGTGGCCGGAGACAGTTTTCTGTGAATATCTCGAGAACCGTAGGGCCTAGGGGGTCCACCTTTTTTTTTATGTTGGTCTTAAGGGGGCATGTCAACCCATCCCATTACCACTTATTTCATGTATAGCGCCACCTAGTTAAAAATTAAAAAGCAAAAAATTAGGTGTTTTCATCTCAATATCTCTGGCTGACAAGGTCAAAACTGCACGAAATTAAAAGTGTAGGATCATTATGACACCCTCTGAATGCATGCCAAGTTTTGTGTACTTTCGTTCATGGGGGGCCTTACAATAAAATAATTTATGTGTACATTTAGTGACGTACACCAACAAGGATTCCCGGGACACTGAAAGACCGGGGTACACAAAACTTGGTGGGCATGTACCCCCACATGGATAGCATGGAACCGTCATTTTTCGTTTTCATCTGCAGCCCCAGCTGGACTGGACCCCCCAAAAGGAGGGTAGGGCAGACACAGTTCTCTGTGAATCTTTTATGGTATGTTGGTCTCAAGGGCCCACATCAACCTGGCTCATAATCACTCATTTGTGATTTGCCCCCGTAAAAAATGAAAATCAGTAGGATTAAAAGAAAGCCAAAATAAATATTCATCATCATCATCATGGCTGCATTTTCAGTATTGGTCGTTTATCGTTTGTCCACTAGATGGCGCATCGTTGCAGTGAGACGTAATTTTGTTGGAAGTTAAAAGTGGGTTGGAAAAAAACAATGGACGCTTCATACAAGGACTGTAATTTACCGCAGCGAACATCTAATAAGGATAGGGGCGATGTTCACATGAAGTGTAATTCCCATTTCTTCTTGAAGCCTAAATAAATCTGAGGATGTTTATCGGACATGCTTGGTTTTACTGCAGGTGCGTTAATCTTGTAATATCAATAAGGACCTAGGTAATGTTACCGTTAAGCGTTGGTTGAGTGATGGAGGCATTTGATTTATTGCATTTGTAGAAAACTATAAATGCGGTTATACCAAGCAAATGTATAGCAGCACTGTTTGTATCTTTCGACTGTCATTTATTGCACGTGCTACAAAATCATTCTGTGCAATGGAAGATTTACCAACGTTACACCGGGTCTGATACAGTTTTTGCCTATACATCGTGAGACTGAGGCGCCTGTTTATTTTGTTTTTAAGTGCGTGCAGGGTGTGAGAGGGGAATCGATGTGCTTTGATTACAGCTTGGTAGTTGTAGTCTGTGAAATTAAAAAGCACGTGTGTGTGAAGTATCCAAACAATGACACCTTCATTTCATTATGGCTGCTTTAGCAAAACACCTTAAGCTACTGTGTAGTGGGTCCCATTTAGAAGTGGCTACTTCATTCGCGCTTTCCTTGACTCATGGAGCTGCGTGAATGTTATTACAACTTTTCGCCACGATATGACCGTTTAAGTCCGCTTGATACTGTAAGGCGTAAGCCATTGGTTTCCAAAGGAGATTTTATTTGTGTCGCCAGCATAGCCTATTGACAATTTATGTTGTCATTAGGCCTACCTTATAATCCTACCTGTAGCTTAGGGAAGCTAACAACTTTCTATTAGGATCTAGTTTGTTAGTTACCGTTTGTCATAACTCCCTGATGCATTTTTGCATTTAGAATAGCCAGAGCGAAGGCTATATCTCAATCGAAAATTAAACAATATCGGGTGCCTATGGACTAGGCTGGGTGAACCCAGCCTGATCTGCCCGCTATTTATTTTTTGATTTCTTAAAAGATTGAGCTTGGTCTGATGAAAGCCAGACTAGCCATGGACCTCAGTTAAACAATGCAAGGGAACATGAATCAGCCTATTTTGCACTAACAATAACGGACAAAAGCTCTTCAACTTTGGCCCGTTAAAATGTGTATGAACAGTCTAGCGACGCATTTCATCAAGGCCCATTTGGACATGTCAGTTATTTGCACCACTGGTTAGATGTAAAACAGCATTTCGTTTCAGACTAGGCTACTGTTACTTAATTTGTGCATTAACAATAACGTTTCAGACTACTGTTACTTAATTTGTGCATTGACAATAAAGTATTACATGAACTAAAGATGACTAAAATCTTATGTAGAAGAAGAAACATTCACAAAAAATCCATCCATCCAAAAATGACCTTTGTTTTGATAGCTGTTGAAAACGGCATGGAACTGACAGAGATGGTTTTGTTTATAAATACATAAAAATAAATAAATAAATAACATTATGCTGATACCTTTTGCTTTTCCCAAATACAATGTAGCCTACAGGTGTAAGTGACCTTTCATCAATCCAGTTGCAATGGATGAACTGTGATGAACTGCCCTACTTGTGATTGTTTAGAGATTTTAAAGGTTTTATAACAATTCTACATCTTCTTTGGCTATTCTACAATCTATTCACCTTTTCAGCACCAGTAGGGTACTTTCTGTGCAGCCGCACACACACACTCAGGCATGCCAAATAAGCATACACAAAAGTTTCAAGAGTGGGGGATGGAGTAAAATATGGAGACAAATTGAAGTGTGATTTATTTTCGCGGAACGGATGTACAGGACTGAGCGGCGGTCATATTTTGTACCGCTATGCGGTACATCTAGTTTTTGCCACCTTTGTAACATTTTAGTTTTAGTTTACCGTGGTGTATGACTAAACAGCGAGTGTGCTTGGTATGATGATCAGCTCCTCTAATGCAGGGTAGGACTACGTTTTGACAAGCATACAAATTCACCTTGTTCTTGCCCCATCTGAAATGACTTCTCTTCTTTTGCTGCCTCCATCCTTTCTGTATTTGTTGTGTAAAAAACGTGGTATATGATGGCACTGAAGTCTTAAGTTAGTGAATTGGCTAACAGTGTTAGTTGGTAACCAAATAGCCTACACATTGCGCTACACGCTGCGTAGGCTACGTGCATTCTCTCTCCTGCTGATTTGCGTTCAGTAGCCAAGTGCATAATATTGCAAAAGTTAAAATAATAAATGTGTTTATTGTAGCGTACAGAAAATAAATAGCCTATCATACTGTCAGTTAATTGCCTACAGTGCAGTGAAGAGTTTGGAGAGTAAAGTTATAGGGCAACTAGAAGTTTTATGAAAAATAATTTACGAACCAGAACATAAAGACCATAAAGCTTCTATTTCTTGCAGCTGTTAATACCAGCAAGATAGTTTAAATACCCACCAACATTCGTTTTTGCAGTACAGATTATTTCTAAAAGTTATTTGTCTACTACTGGCTGATTTATCAAACGAGTGCTTTCTCGTTCGTCCTCCGCAAACTACAGGTGTTTCGGTAAAGAGCCATTGAATAAGCGATGCCAAGCAATTTCTGTAACACTTTTTGTGACATTCAGCAAATATCTCCTCATTTAATGTAAGTTCCTTCGGACAATAGGCCTACGTTCTACTCTACGTGCAGTTGTCCTCCATCTCAGTTGCATCAGTTTTCTAATGTTGAAGGTTCTAAAACATTATTATGCTTCACTGAATCCTTCTCGTTTTCTTTCATTTGTCCAGCTAACTTTTCCATTTACTTTGTCCAGCTAACTTTGCCATTTATGATGGATTACACACTCGACATTCTGAAATGCCCTGCACGATCAAGGCCAAATTAAGTTATCACGCAGCCACTGTGTCAGCAGCATCAGTGCTGACGGTGACGGTGCGTTTCTGATGTCAGATTATTATGTAGGCTAGCCTACTAGACTGTTCTCACGTTGCACTTCAGTGGGGGGGTCAACAGACATGGTGACTATGTATGATAATGAGCTTGATTGGCCTGCCCAACGTTAACCAACGCTAACAGAAAAACACTGCCTCAAAAGACTATTTTGAACTCTTGAAAGTTTTCAATGTGCAAAAACAATAATTACAATAAAAATCTCTAAATTTGATCCAAGGTGTTTCTGAAAATACAAACTGAATATTTTACAATAGCCTAGCTCTGTAATTTTGAACAATCTGCTTTCGAGCTTATTAATAATCGTGACCTGTGAAAACAGTTGTGTTGATGGGGACTGATGTGGATATGTTGTCCATTTTCTTATATCTATTCAATCATGTCTGGTCTATTATTAGGCCTACCTCTTTTCAATCCATTATTATTAGATATTTTTTGTAAAGAAATAGGCCTACATCTATCCCTTATGTTATGCCAACATATTTAATTCACCTGCATATAGGCTACATTAGCCTAGATAGAGGATTATTGACATCTGCTGTTGTCAGTGTGCAGGCTATCCCTTAAAGGCAGTTTAAAGGGATAACCAAAGTGCAGTTTCCTACCCAAAGCTAGAAAGTTGCTAGGTCGGCAATCGTCCAGAGAAGGCCGCTCAGACAATGGCAGAAGTGTTCGTCATGTTATATTTTTTACAGTCTATGGTTATGAGTTGATGTGCCATCAAAATGTTTTTGGAGATGTAATGTTAAGGTCGCACTTTAGCTCATAAGCTCTCACCCCTCGCTGCCGTTCGTTCGATGATTTGCTGAATATTGTGTAGCCTATCTGTAGGTCGGTCGTTGGCACCTTTATTTGCGACCGACATGTAAGTGCCTTGCAGGTCAGGCACTCAGCTTCATGTTGATATCGACCGAGACAAAAACATGGAAATTTACGTTTTAATTCGTCAGTGAACTACTGAACTTACACTAAACAAGGAAGTTTGCGCTATTGAGGTGACTGACTGACCAATTAAATGTTTGAGATTACTATCGACCAATGATGGTAGCTAAGGTCAGGCTCAACACCATACACTTTCCACTCAATGCAAAGCGACCTGTAGGGGAAGGGCGTGACTAGTATGTGAATGAAAGACATAGATATATACATGGATTTCTTTGGAACGTCACGAAAACATGCGTGCGCAAACAAGAGGCAGAAAGCACCATAGAACAGCACAGAGCAATGCAAAAGAGCAAAAGAATAAAATGAGTTTTTGTGCTGAAAACTGCACCAATTCGAAATCACGATGGTTAGAGAATGTTAAATATGTTCAATATCCCTAACGGAATGCATGTCTTCGCCAAAAATGACAAAATACGATGTTATATTAATAATCCAAATGAACGTCAAACTTTGAAATATAGTCTGAAATGAGATGTTATTATCATTGAGACAACAGGGGTATACAAATAAATCCGATTGTAGCTTACAACAGCCGACTATTTAGGTTAAGTTATAACGTTGTGGACGGCCACCAAGCGTCTTCTGCCTCACGGCTGCGCGCGCATCTAGTTTTGTTGGTAAACGGGAAACTCGTGTATAGGCTATCCATGAATGAAACATGAATGAAAGAGAGAGCAATGCAAATTCGCTGTAAACACGTTTGAGGCTAGAATAAACAAAATCCCAGACGACCTTGAAATTCCGCCCGGACACATTTTTAGGTTTCAAAAAGAGGACATGTCCGGGCAAAAGAGGACGTCTGGTCACCCTAGCTTAGCTCCACATTGTATAAAAATGGCATTTTAAGGTAAAATTAAGGGCCTGTTTAACAAATGAAAGGCCCCTGAATTAATTGGTTTTGGTACTGTATGTTTTCAGGGGTAATTTAAGTACATCATTTTGATTTGATTGGAGTACATCATGTTTAGTGACTACTACAGTATGTTGTGCTGCCACCCTGTGGCATACTGAGTACTCAACACAGAACAACTTAACTGATCTTTATCCCAGAGGCCCTTTTTCATGTGTGTCTGTCTTTGTGAGTATCAGGGGTGTAATGTTCTGCTCTCTGTTTGGTGTAACAGCAAAATCAGGTAAAGCACACGGCTAAATCAGAATCAGAATAATTTTTTATTGGCCAAGTATACTTACATATACAAGGAATTTGACTGTGGTAGATGTGGAACTCTCTGTACATTTAACAAATAGACATGTAGCAGTACAAATGCAACAAGATGTGGCAGATGGTCTATGAGTCTGTAGTGTCTAGTGCATTTTTTCATGCAGTGCAGTGTTGGGGATGTGGCATGAAAGTGAGGGATGCCTAATGACTGACCAGGCTTACTTGAGAAATCCAGCTCCGTCAGTAGGGTGGAAATTTCTGTTTTATTTGTATTTATGTATTTACCCATTTACTTTTTTTTTTTTTTTTTAACTTATTTTACTTTCATGGGTGTGTTTATTTCCATGCACAGGATGGTGCTGTTGTGACAGTCAAGTTTCCTTGAGAAAGAAAAAAGTATGTCTTAAGTTATGTTTCTTATCTTTGCCTAGTCAGACTGTCTGAAACCGCCTACTTTGCACACTTCAAATACTTAGTTTAAGTATGTAGTGCAGATATTGGGACAATACTAACCATCGAAAAGTGGGCACAACACAGGTAAGCACTCAGTGCACACTAGCATACTGACTGATGGAAGTATGCGGTTTAAGACACACAATCTATAACAAACCAATGAAAAAATATTCTTGTGACAGCAATAAAAACTTTTCTCTAAAGCGTGTACCTAATAAAGTGTACCAAGTAACACAAAATGAACCAGTGACAGTGCAGTAAGAGGTGTGTCGCATTTTTGGATAATTACATCTTTAAATGTGTGTCAGTACCAGAACCTGTCTCTGAAAAACATGATCCTGCAGAGATGATGAAGAAGAGTTTTCTGAGGAGCACTTGCTGCCATTTCATGCTACTGTTTTGAAAGAAACCTACTGTACCTGCAGTCTGTTTGACATCAATCAAAGGGGCTTTTCCCCATCGTAGGACATGTTGGCTTTGTTCTGTTTCAGGGCGTCCACCATGTCAATGCGTTGCTGATAGGTCATTGGAAAGCTGGTGTCGGGCTGGTTCCTAGCGCGATCTCTCCTCTTCAGCTGTCTGCAGAGGAGGTAGAACCCCTCCAGGATGGTGAGGAACAGGGAAACGCAGGCCACCACCAGCTGGAAGATGATGAAGATGGTCTTCTCCATGGGCCGCGACATGAAGCACTCCGTCTTAAGCGCGCACGGGTAGCGCTCGCACGTAAATTTGGCTGTCATGTAGAAGCCGTAGAGGTAGTACTGGCCCACGATGAAGGCAGTCTCCAGGAGGATTTTGAAGAAGAGCTGGGCCAGGTAGCTGCGCAGGAGTACGCCCCTGATCTGAACGCGGCCCCGCTCGTCAGTGTACTTGGGTCGCTTGAGTAGTGTGCAATCACTGGTGGCATTCTTGGCCTGCTCATGGAGCTTCTTCTCCCTGTGGATGACGTGCACAGCGTGGCCAAGGTAGAGGAGCGTGGGAGTGGACACGAAGATGATCTGCAGCACCCAGAAGCGCACGTGCGAGATGGGGAACTGCCAGTCGTAGCAGACGTTTTCGCACCCCCTGCGCGTGGTGTCACACACCAGGTTTGACTGCTCATCACCCCACACGCTCTCCACACCGGCACCCAGCACCATGATGCGGAAGAGGAAGAGGACGCTCATCCACACCTTCCCCACCACGGTGGAGTGCATTGCCACCTTGTCCAGCAGCTTGGACAGGAACCCAAAGTCGCCCATATTGCCGGGTCAAATCCTAGCAAAGAAATGAACGACCAGCATTTCACATTGTGTTACAGTGGTAGCCTCTGACTAGTAAAACAGATAGTCTGGAATTATTCTGCAACTAGCTAAAAATATAGTAGTAGTAGTAATAGGTAATAATAGAAGTAATAATAGAAGAAGTATCATTGCAAGTTGGTATTATTGTCACCTAAGGAAAAATAAACATGTATATTGTTCTCACTAGCATCCTAAACTATTCACTTTGTCGGAAACTTTAAATGCTATATGTAAATATTATTATAAAAGCATTATCAATAATAATGTGATATGGCTAACCCCTGGTTAAAACTAAGAGAACAGTGTGATTATAGCATAATTAAGGACGTTTGGAAAATGTATTTAAAAGACATCCAATTCTAATTGTGAAAACTAAACATTTTTGAAAATTAGTCCTACCTGGATGATTTGCTGAGTTATTCAAAAGCAGGCTGAGCAGCTTGATCTCCTGTCTGAAATGACACTGTAACCACTGTAACTTGGAACACGATATTTAAAATGGACACCAAGAGAGAAATGTCTTATAGAGACTAAGGACATGATCAGGTGGAAGAATGATTCAGACCGTTTGGTAGACGCCTTTTGACATCCCACAAATAACCAGTTATAACCAGTGTGGTCTGTTCACATTTCCTTTTTTCCTTGAGATTTCTCAATCATTTCTCACTTCTTGTGCTTGCTGTGTCATAACCTGACATTGGCCAATGTAAAATAAATCCTACAAGTCCAAAATATGTCAAATGGCAGTCAATGGCATGATTGACTCAGGTATTCACATTACTTCGAACTCGTTGAAACTAAGGGGAGGAATGTGAGTGTTAGTTGTAGCCTACACTGTGCCCTGATTTTGTCCAATGCCGTTAACTGAACTGCTAGCCTATTGATACGATTTGCACTAGCATTGCACCAATTTCAGAGGAGCGCCTGTTTAATGAAAGAGTATAAGGCTATAAAATAAGCCCTCATATATTTTGTGTTCACCTATATGCCCAAGATGTATCGAGGCTATTTTATTTGATATTGTTTCATAGGGCTTTAGTGGTGCTGTTGAAGCCTATAAGCCCAATGTTTTCTTGTCAAGTGCTCTGTTTGTAGCATTTTTTATAATGAAGAGCACAAAAGAAATACCTGTTATGTTCTCCATAGTAGAACTTTATGTAGGCCTACACATTTAGGAACAGATACTGGGTTCTGCCCAAAGTCGAGCAACATAAAAGTAACGTAAAAGTAATGAGTAATGTAAAAAGTTACTTTCCATAGAGGGTAACTAAGTAAAGGGTTACTTTTTTGAGAAGTAACAAGTAACAAGCAAACACTACTTTTTAAAAGTAACTTCCCCAACACTGCCCGTGAGGGAAATTTAGTCTCTGCATTTATCCTAAGCCGTGAATTAGTGAAACACACTCAGCACACAGTGAACACACACTAATCCCGGCGCAGTGAGCTGCCTGCAACAACAGCGGCACTCGGGGAGCAGTGAGGGGTTAGGTGGCTTGCTCAAGGACACTTCAGCCGTGCCTACTGCACTCTAAAAAATGATTCAGAGGTTAGTAGATAAAACTTAAAATGAAGAACATTTTCGACATAAAAAATTTAAGTTTGCTACTTGTACATGTATAGGTGAGTTGACAATTTATTTTAAGGAGTTTGTAATACTGAAAAAGAAAGAAAGCTGTCTCAACTTATTCATATATGGATTTTCAACACACAGTCTTGCTTTCACCTAACAATAGAAAGTATTAAGTTCCTGAAACTTGTAAATCTCGTGACCAAACTTATAAAGCTAATAACACGATTGAACGTTCAGGACCTTCCAGACCACGCCTGAGAAGTAACAGAAATTATGGCACAGGATCCTGTAGCCTGCATCGAACATCACAGGTAATGCAAAGTAGTCTAGCCTACTATTTTTGTGTTTGTTTTAAAAGCAACAGCTATCAAACAACGGCACACAGTGCATCAAAATCTTTGTCACGTGACACTCAAATGAAATTAACGCTACAGCTTGCCCTTTTGCTAATTTGAATATTTGAAAAGATGGATTTTAGCTATCTACAGACAGTAGCTATCGTGTCTTCCAAGCTAGCTGCTGCTTGCACGGTAATTAAACCATTTGAAAAGATGACTTTGGTAGCTGGCGTCTTCAAAGTTACCTGCAGCCTGCCCTTTGATCATTTGGAGTTAGTAAAGGTAAATTTAGCTGTCTGGTGTCTTCAAATTTCACCGTGGCAGCTGTATTCCGCACTTAACATTTTAGCATTGCTAGTTCTAGCACTGCACGTGTTTGAGGATCATATTTGGTCGTCCTAGTTAAGCCTAACATTGTCACTATTTATGAAGGTTTGTGGGCCATTTGACATTCTTAGCTTAACCTGAACATAGGCCTAATAGGTAGGCCAACATTTATTTATTTTTGAAGTTTGAGAAATATTATGTGTCAATCCCTGCAAACCATGTAGATTTTGTTCATTTTGTTGTTTGTCTTGAGGTAAATTTTCTAACATTGTGCCTTTCTTTTATACAGATAAATGACGAATTCAGACGGAGCTCTACATTCATTCATTGCACAACTGGACCAGTTGCCATTGCTTTAAAAATAAACAATGCTTTCAGAAAATTTAAATTGCTGTGTGCTTTTATTCAGACAGAAGTGAAGTAAGTTACTATAACTTAAAAAGATCCATGCAAATTGTTACCTTAATTTTTTTTAAGTCATTTCAACTCAAGCCGTTTTTGAGTAAATATTGTGAGACTTTTATAGTGAGAAGAACTCAATTAGTTTAGCACAATCAACCTGATTTGTCCTCTAAAAGCTTAATTAAGTTGAACCAACTTAATTATATTAATTTGATCATATAATATAATTCAGTTGTTCTAACTATATAAGTCTCACAATATTTACTCAAAAACGGCTTGAGTTGAAATTACTTAAAAAGATCCATGCAAATTGTTACCTCAATTTTTTTAAGTTGAGTAAGTGTATTATTTTTTAGAGTGTGGTCGGGGTTCGAACCAGCAACCCTCCAGTTACAAGTCCAAAACGCTAACCAGTAGGCTACGGCTGCCCCTACATACAGGTAGCACAACAGGTAAACACCACTTACACATATAAATAAATAACACAAACTACTGGTTAAAAAACACTGTTACACTACTCCTCATCTAGGTCCAAGAATTGTGCAAATTTAGCAACCGAATTGCACTTGATATAAAAGAGTTCTTTGTCCTATTGGACTTAAAACAAGGGACTCTGAATCTCCGGCCTGAGGGCAGGACCTCAAAAGAACAATGAAGGGGGTGATTTACACAGTCCAATATGGCATCTGCTTTCCTCATAACCTGCCTCTCATAAATATTTGTCAAGGAAACCTGTGGACAACCAATCAAATTACCAGCCACCTTCACAATATGGCTGAGGTTATTTTTCTTCCTCAGGCGTATACCCCCATACCAGGCAATGAAAGCAAAAGTAAGGACAGATTCAATAAAAGATTTATAAAACAAAGACAGGATAACTTTATCCACATTAAAAGAATGAAGCTTCCTGAAGGAAGTACAATCGTTGTTGGCCCTTTTTGCATGTCATCTCTGTGTTTATGTCAAATTTGAGTTTACTGTCTATCACAGTACCCAGATATTTATACTGCTCTACCACCTCTATGCTGATTCCATAGGTGGGTGGAGAAAAGCCAGGTGGTTTTCTCCTAAAATCTATGAGCATATCCTTGGTTTTAGAGGTGTTAAGCTGCAGAAAAGACCTGTCGCACCAACTGACAAACTCGTCAACCACTGGCCCATGCTGAGATTCATGTTTCTGCAGTAAACTGACAATAACTGTATCATCAGCATATTTCAGTGTCTATTTCTATACTGGCTCCTACAATCGGTAGTGTAGAGGATGTATAGTAGAGGTGAGAGTACACAACCCTGCGGGGAGCCAGTGGAAGAGACACACAAGTAGAATTGAAGGTACTAATATTAGTTATCTTGATTGCAGAATCAAAGGCCTGGAGTTGGTCATGATTTCACATGGGGGACTAAGATTTAACAGTCCAAAGGTGTGAGTTTGATAGCACATTTTACTGACAGTGGCCCCAAATGTAATTTTACATTCAGTGATGATGTTTGAACATTTTCCTGCATTCACACACACAGGGAATAACTTCCTCCTCCATGCCATTCATACAGAAAATGGCCAAGACCCAGGTGTTATAGGTCTGAATTGACCTCAATTAGTATGTGTACTGTACCTGTAAATGGAAGTTGAGGTTGAACTGACAGAGCAAGGCACTGAAAATGCACAGTTTTATAAATCATACCCACAGAAACTCACAGAAGTTAATATATTTGCAATGCTTTAATGCCCTGGACAAAAACAATTTGCTGAATGAATAAATGAAAATAGCTCTTTTATTAAAACCTGACTTGTACTCCATTTTATGGCCAAAATTTCATGTGATCAGTAAATGAACCAAACAAATGTGTCTCTCTTTATTTGTAATGGGGCAGTTGTGGCTTACTGGTTAGGGCTTTGGGCTTGGAACCGAAGGGTTGCCAGTTCGATCCCCGACCAGTAGGAACAGCTGAAGTGCCCTTGAGCAAGGTACCTAACCCCTCACTGCTCCCCGAGCACCGCTGTAGCAAGGCAGCTCACTGCTCCAGGTTAGTGTGTGCTTTACCTCACTGTGTGTTCACTAATTCACGGATGGGAGACCAAATTCCTTGTATACGCAAGTACATTTGGCCTAGAAACCTGATTTAATTTGATTTTTAATTTTAATATATTGATTTGTAGACCCTGTTCTGTAAGTGAACTCTGTGCAGCTTTCCTTTTCTCAGAAACCACTGAGGCCACTTCATGAAGTACGTGCTGCTGGGAGAAGGAGGAGGAGTAGAGATCCAGAGTTGCTACATCTGTGAGATGACACACAGTGAGGAATTTGGTCATGGTGCTATAAGAAGCTTCCATTTGGTAAAACAGTCGTTCTCGCGTTCGTCAAGTAATTACTGATAAGAGGTCTTCCAAGGTAAGCAGATTTTTCATCATGTCATGTCAATGTCATGTTATTTTAGATAAGAGTAGTCACTACTGTAAGGCAGACTTTGTGTTCATTATGTTCAGAGCCAGACAGTTACGGAGTACATTTACTTGAGTACAGTACTTGAGTACAATTACCATTATGTTACCATTATGTTTATCTAGCCAAGTCAAGTTACTTCAGTAATTATATTTTGCAAAAAGGAGGAAGAAATGCGCTATATAAATAAACTTGACTTGACTTGACTTTATTTATATAGCACATTTTTCTAGACCTTTTTGTTTGAGCAATAATGTAATCACACTTATTTACTCAGATTGTGCACAGTTTTATTTTGAATAAAATAAATTCTTTGGTAAAAATAATGTCACTGGCACTAATATGTGCACATATGTCAGATCTGTTTGGTGTATAGTTCAACAATATTATCTTTCTATCTCAATACTATCTCAAAATGAATAGAAATCGCCTGTAAGCATGACACATTTTTAATCTGTTTTCATGTAGACTGTTGCTGGCAATCAGATGAAATGGGGGACTGGGGATTTCTCTCCAAGTTATTGAACAAGGTCCAGTCGCACTCCACAGTCATCGGGAAGGTATGGATGACTGTCCTGTTCGTCTTCAGGATCATGGTGCTGGGGGCCGGTGTCGAGAAAGTTTGGGGCGACGAGCAGTCCATGATGGTGTGCGATACGACAAGGCGTGGGTGTAAAAACGTGTGCTACAATCAGGCCTTCCCCATCTCCCACGTTCGCTTCTGGGTGATGCAGATCATCTTCGTCTCCACCCCCACCTTAGTCTACCTGGCTCACGTGATACACATCATGCACCAGGAAGAGAAGATTCGAGAAAAGCTACGAGAAAACGACGAGACCAAGGATTTGAAGGCGCTTAAGTACACCAACGAGAAGGGAAAGGTCTTCATCAGAGGCGTCCTGTTTCGTAGCTACATACTAAACCTCGTCGTCAGGATCCTGCTGGAATTGGCCTTCATGATCGGTCAGTACTACCTCTACGGCTTTGTGCTGCAGCCCAAGCTGGAGTGCGAGGCTTACCCTTGTCATGGGACGGTCGAGTGCTTCATGTCCCGACCCAGGGAAAAGACCATCTTCATCATCTTCATGCTGGTGGTGTCCTGCGTGTCTCTGCTGCTCAATGTCGCTGAGATCGTCTACCTCATCTGTGCCCGGGTGAAGAGTCGCAGGACCCAGGGCTATCCTCCGACACCAGCGATGACGAATCACAAGACGTTTTGCTGAAGGACACTTATTAAAATCTCACTCTTTCATGCACAATGAATTTTAACATAACAAGTTAAATGTCACTGACTGACTTTGACTGAAGAAAAGGCAGACTTTGAGAACAGCTTGTCTGGTTTTTCCTTGTGTGTCTGGCTGTAATAGTCTACAGAGGATTTGGATTTGTGCATCCACTGTAGACAGAAGGCTGTGTCAGCACATAGGGCAGTCTTCTGAAAAGAAAGTCAGTCTTGCAAAACAATGCAAGAATTACTCAAAACATTATTGCATACTTCTAATGCTTTGCTATTATTTTGTGTGACAATCAAAAAACTTAATCAATTATGCAGTGTATTCAATTTTCTCCCAAGTTTGAAATGTCATCATCACTTTTAGTTGCCTGAGAGAGTATCTAATGTATGGTATTTCAAGTCTGTTCATATTCTTCTGTTTTTTATACAAAAATAAAAACAAAAAGACAAACACAAACCAAATTGTAGTTGGTTAATGAAACTAAGATAAATTGATATGTTGTAAACCTAATAATTGTGACTTGGATTACAGATATGATGTTTGTCAATTTAAAAGACAAATTTTGATGTAGGCCTATACAGAAAGTTGCAGTTTGTCTCGTTACTATTGAATTACAACATTGTCAAAGTTCATCATTCCAATGACTACAAACCCATCAGTCGCGTTAGTGACGTTAGCCCATTCACAGGCAATGAATTAGTCTCACCGCAATGTAGGCCTACAAGCATATCAGCAATGGTCTTACTTAGGCTTCCCTGGTTGATGAAAAGATCATGAATCACAGGATAAAACATACCAAGTAAGGTATATTTGTCCAACTGTCCATAAACTATTGTTAAGTGACATAGCTGAAAGCAAGATGTAACTGTTAGCTAGCATGACAGCACAGCCTCATCGTTTCACTGTTGGTGATGTATTAGAGACAAGAGATGTAGTCCACAGAGCGGATTCATGCAAAACATAACTTTTGCAGTCTGTCAAACAACAGTACTTTCTGGACGTGAAAATGTATCTTCTAAATTCATACATATCATATGTGAAATTCATGGCACAATTTGAACAGGACCAAAAATAATTGTTATCTCTCCATTGACTCCCATATATATTTTTTTTTTTCCAGAAGAGAGGTCCTATGGACTGGAGGTAGGCCTAGAAGGGCGTAACTTAGGCTCTCTATATAATGTATTTGTTTAAACACACTTGTCCCCTACATGTTCACATCAAGTGTTAATAATTACAAAAAGGTGAATTGAAAAAGCCAGAAATTACAATGAAAACACGACACCTGGGACTGTCCAACTCCCATTACCTGGCCAGTAGGTGGCATCAGCATCACAGATTGATGTCAGAGATAGAAGTGGGTATGCGCTATATGCGGCGCATAGGGGCGTAAAAGAACTGATAAAAATATTAAAATAATATATTTGGTATTTTCTATATGTAGCTGCTGCTGTCCATTTCTAAATCATTTCAACATTTTCTCAATGTTCTATAACATTTTAGAGGACTAACAGGCTAGAGTAGGCACCCTATCTCCAGATTCCATTATAGAATTTTGACAAAGAAGAGGCAGTGGGGGCGCCGTGAGCGCTGGGCGAGCAGATAGGCCTACGAGTGAGTTGCCGTCTATGGAAAAAGATGGATACAGCAAAAAAAAGCTGTTGACAACAAAAAATAGAAAAAGAAATAGGGAAAAGGAGATAGCATGTCAAGGGATGCAACAGCAGTTAAATACGTGGACGGTGAAAGACAACAGGTAGGATTTAAAGTGATGACGTCTGTACTTGGAGGCTTGCAAATATGAATGTTAACAGACTAACTAGCGTTTGTTAAGCATAATGCCGACTGAAACATAGCCTATTCCATTCAGATAGCTAGGTGGCTACCATGCTCATATTGCACTTTTAATGGCCAACTGTAAACAGAAATGTCATGCTAGCAGCAACTCATTACATGTTTCCATATCCTAACAACGAAGGCACCTTGTAATAACTTAATATTGTGTTGTCAATGCGGTGCAAACAAACAAGGCTAGAGTGCCTATCAGCTATCAGCCTTATCTATTGTGAGCAATAGCTGGCAAAGGACGTTGTGAGAACCGTTTAGACTCGCTTAAAGTGGCAATGCACCATTATCAATACTTATCAAGTAAAACATCAAATTAAACATCAAATTGGCAGCATTTCTTTAAAAACATATTCAATAGACACTAATGCACAGTAATAGTGTAAATTATTGGCCTTTTGTTCTGCTTTAGTTTTTTTTTGGGAGGGGGGGCCAATATTGTTGTTGCATACCCCTCAAAAATAGGTAGCTGCGCCCCTGGTCACACTAACAGGTCAGAAAAGCTGACATGCACTCATGCACTGTTTAGAATATCAACCCACAATTAAATCTCTAAAATTTTACTAAACTGCCATTTGAATAGAATAATCTCATTAGTTGGATTTTCTGTTGCTTTCATCGGTGTCCATTACCTCACAAACGTATTAGTTTGTACTGTAGTGCCTGAAGGTGGTCGCTTCGGACTTGTAACCGGAGGGTTGCCGGGTCGAACCCCGACCAGTAGGCATGGCTGAAGTGCCCTTGAGCAAAGCACCTAACCCCTTATTGCTCCCCGAGCGCCGCTGTTGTTGCAGGCAGCTCACTGTGCCGGGATTAGTTAATTGTCCAAAAGGAGGTCTGGCTGGGCTACTCCATGTATGCACAGTTCATGTGTACTTGGCTGGAACATAAACAGCTTTGGGTCGAAGTTGACAAACATATAAATTGCGTCACGTCACATAGTGCGGGTGACCCCAGTTCATCAGTGGTTCACCATATGGCACAACAAACATGACACTATGATGCAACTCATGCTGGCAGTTCTCACTGTTTCCAGGCATAACATACTAATGATGTGCATCTGTGGCCTACTGGTCAGGGTTTAATCCCTGACTGGTAGGAACAATGTGGGTGGGGGAGCCACTTGAGCAAGGCACCTAACCCCTACAGTAAGTGCTCCCCAGGAGCTGGAATAATGGCTGTTCATGAGTCCAGGTGTGTATGTGTGCTCCTAGTGAGCTCACTGCTTCGAGTGTGTGTGTGTGTGTATCAATGTGTGTACACTACCCCCGGATAGGTAAAATGCAGAGAACAAATTTCTTACAGGACTAATAAAGTATAACTTAACTATAGGATAAACAGTTCACTCTAAAAGGGGAAAAACAGATTTCAGCTATCTCAAAAAAAACACAATGAGTACCTGCAAAAATGTTTGTTTGCTTACTTTTTTTGTTAGATAGCTGAACTCTGTCTTTCACCTTTTCACTCAGCCACACAATTGCTGTGTTAAAATTCTTGACTCAAAATTGTGTTGTCTCTGAGCAAACACACAATGTGTCAGTTTTTAGTGTGCTTAATTAAATTAATTTAATATTGTCGGTATATTATTCCAGTAACAATAAACATGTGTCTTTGACCTTTCAGGAATCACAAATTGACAATGACAAGAAAAAAAAACGTCCTTTTAACACTTTTAAGATGGTAGGCATGTGAGGCAAGAGAATGAGAAGATATGTTGCAGCAAGTGTGACATGCCTTGTTTCCATGACAGAATGCTATTTTGTGACGAAACTCATTCTTTAAACTGACTCACAAAATGTATTAGTTGTAGCAAAGGCCTTTGGTGCAAGGTGTTACTTCAGTAATAAAGCCTGTGACATAATTAATTTTGTACAGAGCAAAATACTTACATCTATGAAAGTTCAACCAGCCTTTGCTTATGCATAAATGATGGCCTTAGACATCTATTATGTGTTGTGGACAGAATTACATTTTGATAAATAAAAAAGAGCTTACTTACTCTCCAGTCCTCCATTTTCCATTTTCTGTACATGAAAGGAAGTGCTCCTGTTTCTGTACATGAAAGGAAGTGTTTGGTGGACAAAAAGCTAACTGATCGTGGACAGAGGGTTTGGTTTCAAAATGAATGTATGTGTTTTTTGCCCATAAGGCAAAATAAAGGTACTTCTGTCCACGAAATAAGCCCTGGGCCTGCCATTACATTTTGAGATCATAGTAGACTGCTATCATTAGCACTCACTTTGGCAATACATGGTAGACACGGTCTCCCATCCAACTCACCATACTCTTCTGTACTTTTCTGTAGGTCCAAACCTACTTCTCCTCTGTATAGTGAACATTAGCTTATGCTAATGTATTTCCAGGAGCTATATGATGGCCTTAGAACAGTCAGTTCTGTTCATTCATGTAAAGCTCCTTTGATGGCTAAAGGATGTACTTCTGAGTGAAACGAAGAGTTTGGTTCCAAAACGGTATATCCTCCATTTCAACAAATTTTCATAAATCATTTTTTTACATTTTGTTTTCCAGGTAATTTTAGTGCAACTGTAATTGGGTTATTGTTATTTGATTTATCTTTACTCAATCAAAACAGCAAAACTGCAGTTGTATTGATATGACCTGAAATACACAATCAAATAACATGATTTTTTTATGTTTTTAAAAATGGAGATATAGCGTTTTGGAACCAAACTCTTCATTTATGAAATTCTGAAAATAGAATTGTATGGCGACGACATAGGACAAAGGTATAGTTGTATTGTGCTGTTTCACCTTTATTTGCTTGCCCCATCACTCATGGCTGTCAACAGAGATAATTTCTTGACAGGTTGTTTCAGGTTATTATGCAGATCCACACAGTGACCCCTAGCCTTAGTAGCCTTAGCCTTGGCTGGTGGTGACGTGGTTGTTGCATGAGACCATATTCGGACCATATTTGCAGAGTCAGAATGCTGTTAGCTGAAGCTTGACCATACATCAGATAAGACATGTTTCTTGATTGTAACACCCCAATGAAATCACTGCATAGTGTGTTGAGGGCCTTTCTTGTTCCATCCACACAGCCCCTATCTGGTTTGTTGAAGACCTTTTGACCCATCCACTCAAAATGGTAGAATCTGTGCTGAGATATTAACTATTTGGTGGTAATAAACCAAGTTAGGGCCAGCATGAAGTGAAGTAAGCACGGCGTGCACGTTTAGCTAGTCCGGGGATCATAGAGTTCAGGCAGGCTTCAGCAGGGATGAATATGCTATGAGGAACAATGCTATCAGGAACTCCTGAGAGAAGAATTATTGAGAGAATATCGATAAATTATTGTGACATTATTCTGAATGCACATTCTAGTATAATGAGAGCATGATTTAGTAAAATGAGCATGCACTTAAGCAAAATAAGCACACATTGTCGTGATATGCACAAAGAAAACTTAATGCTGGGGTTCTGTACTTTTCTGCAATAAATGAGGTACACAAATCTGATGGTGAACGGACACGAAAGAAGATCTTTTTTGATCCTTTTAATTAACAAATGTGAAGTGACAAATCAAAAATATAAATATAGAAACAAAAACAATGTATTTTCATCACAATGTTCTGTCAGCATTGTTAAACATTTGAATTGCTGTAAATATGACATTTTATTTACATTTAATTGTTACTGCAGTGTTTATGAAACAAGTTGCATATCAATTACAAAATACTGGAACAGAGTGACAGGACAATTCTGATGTAAATGCAAATATCGGTGTTAACGTATAATTTAGTTTGAATTTTTTGCTAAATTGATGGGAAAATCCTTTGAAACTTATGCCTTTTTTCTTACAGACCTTCAGAAGGAACTAAGGCTTTTCCTTCCGTCCTTCACATACAGTGCAATCTCATTTTAAACATTGTATAGTCTCATGTAAAGTGATGCATCTCATTACAACACTCACAATATGTCCATTCATTTTTACAGCAATGAAAACATTCCCTCTGATACACGTAAAAAACAGCAAATAAATACACCAATGTTCTTCATTGTACAATATACACATCTATCTATCTAGCTATCATTTGTTCATTCTATCCATTGGTTACTCCTCCAGAATCATCTCATAGATACCTGGTTTGGTGAATAAAGTTAAAGTTAAAGGAGAAATCCGTTTCTCGAGGTCACCAAGAACTGTCGGACGAAAAACCCCCAAAACAATCTGTTTTACCTAGCTCGAGTTGCTACAAACTTGTAACCTTGTAAAACCGATTTCTCCTTTAAAGTTAAAGACTGATATTTAGCAGACACTTTTATCCAATGTGATATGAACTCACAATGGCGGGAATCAAACTCAGGCCAACCGATTGTCCGTCGGTGACATTGCCGCTGCTCCACCACGCCCAACATAAATCACTGTCTTCTCAGTATGTGACTAGTAACTATGTCTGCCTGTCTGTCTGTGTTTTCTTGTTTGACCACTGAAGTTGAGTGTTAAATTTTCCCTGCACTGTAATCCAACTGGTATCTTCCACTGTAGCCGGGGCCTCTCTTGCTACTCCTGCACATCAGGTAGAAGATCTCCACCACGGTCAGCAGCAGGGACACGCAGGACACCGCCAGCATGAAGATGATGAAGATGGTCTTCTCTGTGGGCCGCGACATGAAGCACTCCACCTTGTAGGGGCACGGGTCCCCTTCGCACTCTATCTTGGGCACAAACACAAAGCCATAGAGGTAGTACTGGCCCACGATGAACGCAACCTCCAGGATCATCTTGAACACCAGGCTGGTCATGTAGCTGCCCAGGAGGCTGCCCTTGATGTAGACCTTGCCCTTGTCGTCTGTGTACTTGGGCATCTTCAGCCCTTGCTTCTCTGCATTGCTCTGCAGTTTCTCCCTGAGCTTTTTCTCCTTCTGTGTGACGTGGATGACGTGACCCAGGTATATCAGGGTCGGCGTGGAGATGAAGATAATTTGCATCACCCAGAGACGAACGTGGGAGATGGGGAAGGCCCTGTCGTAGCACACGTTTTTGCAACCCGGCTGTTTGGTGTTACAGACCATCTTGGACTGCTCATCGCCCCAAACTTTCTCAATGCCAGCTCCCAGCACCATGATCCGAAAAAGGAACAGAACAGTCATCCACACCTTCCCGATGACCGTGGAGTGGGCTTGCACCTTTTCCAGCAATGAAGACAGGAATCCCCATTCACCCATTTTGTCTGTAAAATAGACAAATAGTTATGTAATAATTGTTGAAGAAAGTTGAGAAGAAATTGCAGGCAATATCTTTAATATAAATGGTATATATCATAAAGATTGAGGATGCCAAGGTTTGACAACATTGACGTTCTGGTGACTTCTAATTTTGACCTCATGTCCCAAAATGCCCAGGAATAGTTGATGAGATTGGTTGTACTATCACTAAGATCTACTGTATGTCCTGTCAAGCATTCCAGGAACCACAATGCAATTGTGGAAGGATGTGTTCACTTGGCTGGACACCTTGGCTTGGTTCATACCAAATACTTTGGCTACAGTAGGTGACAGAGGTTCAGCAAAACATGAGTTAAAGTGCAGAGGGGGAAAAAAGCATATTACTTAGCCCCATTGCGGGGTTCTCCCTACAGTATGTTCCCTGGGTCCTATGTTCCCCGCTCGGGGTTAGAGTTAGGGCTATGGTTAGGGTTTTAAAAAAGGGTCGCTTTGTATGGGACCGGGGAACATACAGTAAGTACGCTCCCCCTATTGCAGTTACTATGATAGTACTGCACTTCATAATCTAGTCTGGATGTCAAGATGTGCAATACATCCAATAATCTGGTACAATTAGGAAAGAAGTCACAAAGATTTGATATGCCAGATGCTAAAATGAGAAGCATCAAATAACAGTCCCTCAGAATAAACCATATAACACCATTACTAAACAGCTATCATTAATTGTCAACAGCTGTCACTATCAAACAGTTCCTCTGAATAAAGCATACAAGTATTAGTTATAAGTTATTACCTTGAGACCTGTACAGACAGTAACATCTATTCTTGGACTACGCACACTAACAGAGAGGTGCACTCAATTGTGTTTGGACTTGGCCAAAAAGCTGCTAAAGTCCAGCTACAAAAACTGGCTACCTCCTCTTAGAGAAATGTTCACAGATTGAATAACAAGAAATTAAAACAAACTGTCCATTCCAAGATGCAGAACTGAGAGATACAGAAAATCACCAATCTCATACAGTACATCTGCGGACTCTTGAATGACAACGGATTGTAGATTTCACTCATTTGGCATATTTTAGCCTATGTTTTTAAGTTAATAATATGATATTTTTTTAAAATATGTTTTTATTGTAATAGCACAAATAATTCAGTATTTATGATGACAGTTGCTTGTATGTTTTTTATAAACCTGCAATAAGGCTGATACTCAATAAACTAAACTAAACTATGTATCATTTAAATCTAAAACCGTCAACCGCAAAAACATACAAAGAATACATTTTGTACACTGTATTATGCATGTTACATAAGTGAAAAATAATATGGTCAACTCAGCTGGTATCATGTCATGCCTTTTTAAATAACCCACAGTAGGTGCTACCTAGACATAGGTGCTATGGAGTAAAGACATCACATTTTAAAAAGAAAAAGTAGAATTACTTGTACATGGACGTACATGAAAGTAAATGTATTGCCTTACCTTATGCTCAGCTTGCCACAATCTAAATCACACACTGCAGAGTCTGAATGATAAAATGTCTGTACCTGGTCGCTACCTTGAACTGTTCCTATGAGATTGCACAAGTCTACGTACGGGCGGTCTGTCACGTTGACATCTGCAAATGATAAATCAGAAACATGAGGAAAAAAGTCTGTGTCAAGAGTTTGGGTACATACCATTCAATGATTAACAGTGCTGAGATAAGTAAGAATTTTGTCCAAATCAGAGCTTTTGATTCTCCATCAGTCTAACAAATAAGACTCTGGTGAATACATGTTATAGTCTGGCCTTTAGAACATAGCTCACATTGCTACATTTGTTATTTGATTGACCCATTACAGTCAACCTTATTCTTTAACAGCTGATGTGTACTATTGTAGTGATTTATTATCTTTGTATTAATCGTATTATCTTCTTAAATGTTAAAGTGCAAGAATCTGCCACTTTTTAAAGTATGTTTACTAATTTCAGTATTATCTTCAAATTAAAGCTTGATATAATATCATGGGTATCAGGTCATGTGAATGTATATAGTTATGTGAGTAAACAAACCACTAGCTGTCACGCCTATGCACGTAGTTCTGTGATTTGAGTAGGAACACCCAGCAAACAAATAATGTAAAAGCTGTCATAGCACAACATCACAGACGATAGTACCAACAGACACCTGTTAACATCTCAGCAAGCTTCAGTCAGTGCCAATTAGTAACTATTGGTAATGCTCTGATGAAGGCCTTGCGGCCGAAACGTTGACATGTTTAATCTCTTGACTAGGCCAAAATAAGAAAGGTGAAATAGAGATGAGTTCTGTTTTATGAAGACTGTCTGTGCTAACTCATTACCCCTGGGCATTTACTGTGGTAATTGTTGGTAATGTTTGCAAGGTTGGTTAAGTAGTTTGGTAGTTAGTTTTAGAACAAAACTCCATAGTGCTTACTTTTTTGCAGTCTGCATATCATCATTTTATCAGTTATTTTTTTTATAGGCAATTGTGCTTATGTTATGTACATGCTGTGCAGATTCATTTGGAGGAATTGATTTATTCCAGAATATTTAGGTGGATTAGTGTCCAGGTTCATCTCAAAAGGCTTCACACCAGAGCTCAGATTTGAAATTATTTTTTATTGAAAACAGTGTCAAAGATCCACAAGATATAGAAACTTACACAGTCATTTTTTTTACAGTATTTGCATGATAAATACGTAATCTGTCCCAAAACAATGCTTATCTAAATATAATGTTCTACATATAACTTTTTCTGACTTATATACAAATGCTGTGCAAAAATGTTACCTTACACATGACAGTTCAATAACTTAAAAATTGATTTACAACAGGCAGCACGTAATCAACACAACAAGGTTTTGTTAACACAAGATCAACAATCATACCCTCACACCCACTATCTCACCAATATCATGGAGACAAGATGCAAAGATACAAAATAACCTCTCTCCTGAAACATGAACAGGTTAAAACTTCCCAGACACTGCCTTGTGACGAATATCTCCTATATATGTGACTTTTCAGGACAATCAAACACAAAACATGGAACTGTGACGGTCATATCAGCTTCAGTGACCCCCTAGCAGCCTATCATCCTTGGCGCCGTCCAGACTGCCACCCAGGCTCTGGCGTTCACCGTGCAACGTGTTGAGCTGGTTCTGGGCCACGGTGTCCAGCTCCATGCGGGGGGTCCAGCTTGGTGGGCCGGAGTGTGGTGGTGCGGTGGCGCCGAGACCGTGGCGGTGGCGACCACCGCCACGGCCACATCGCACCCTAGAACAGAGGAGGAAGAAAAGCTCGACCACACTGAGCACCAGGGATACGCAGGCCACGGCCAGCATGAAGATGATGAAGATGGTCTTCTCGGTGGGTCGCGACATGTAGCAGGCCACTGTGAAGGGGCAGGGCGACTGGGAGCAGGAGAACATGGGCACCATGACGAAGCCGTAGAGGTAGTACTGGCCCACAATGAAGCCGATCTCTAGGAGGATCTTGAAGAAGAGCTGCGTCAGGTAGCTGCCGAGGAGCTGGCCCTTGATCCTCACATGGCCTTTGTCATCGGTGTACTTCGGCGACTTCACGTTCTCTTCGTGCCTCTGGATCCGCTCGCGTAGCTTGTTCTCCTTGGAGATGATGTGCATGGCGTGGCCGAGGTACATCAGGGTTGGCGTGGAGACGAAGATGATCTGCAACACCCAGAACCGAATGTGGGAGATGGGGAACTGCCAGTCGTAGCACACCTGCTCGCAACCAGGTTGCTGCGTGTTGCACACTAAATTAGAATGTTCATCATCCCACACTTTTTCTGCCCCGGCACCCAGAACCATGATTCGGAACAAAAATAGGACGGTCATCCATACTTTTCCAATGACTGTGGAGTGGTTATTGACTTCTTCCAGCAGCTTTGAAAGGAATCCTAAATCCCCCATTTTCTGTTATGTTCAGTTTCTCCTATTTAAAATCAAACAGAATAGCATTAGTCTGCTGTCAGTGTTACCTATACTTTTTGTGTGATAAAATTCAAGCATTAATTCTACAGCTTCTAGAGAGATTCTACAGCAAACAACCATCTGAAGAATTACAGCTATCCATTCTTATAGAAAAATTGAGTACAAAAAAGCAACAATCAAATCCCATTCACTAGTTTAAATTGAAGATCAACAACTTTTTCAAAGACACATTTGCTGATAATGGTAACCCATGTGGCTCCAGTATAACTAAAAAAAAAACGGTCACAGTGATGGTACAACAAAACCACAATAATCATTAAACTTAGACAAAAGTTTTTTGGACTTTTTTGAAAAAAGAAGAGATTTTTTTCTTATGGTCTTTGGAAAGTAATAACAACAGGCAACAGGCTTCAATGTCAGTGAATAAGGCAACTCATATTTTTTTGTACCTTACCTTGAGCTGAAACAAACTCTTTCCTCCAGCACAGCTTCAACCCAACTACTCACCTGCTGGGGTTGAACCTTGAGTTTTGGCCCTCGTCAATCTTGCGAAATCCTCAGAATATAGCTAACTGTCACGTCTGATCAGCAAAAGAGAGGCTGGATTTTGAACAGACTTACTCCCCATGGATCATTAATAATTGACAGAGTTATGTATGACATTTCTTTCTTGTATGAAGCAAAGACGCCACATTTATCTATACCACCACATTTATCTATATCTTAGCAGGATAACAGAAAAAATAATTTTATTTATGAGTCTTGGACCACAAGCATTGGTTAACTAAGTTGTCAGTCACTCATTTCGTCTATGGTTTAATGATTATGTTCCCAATGCTGTACATAGGCTCACTCATTTACCTCTGAGTACTTTACAAACTTACAAAAAAACATACTTGTCATCATTCCAAGTGCGTTAACAGACTCTGACCATGACCAGAGGTCTGTATAGTAACTCTTTATAGAAATACGTGAACACCCTAATATGATTTCAAGTGAACACACACTCAAGATCATAATCCATTCGTAATCCAAATGCATGCACTTTATTTGAAAATATGACATTACACAAACTTCCACTCAAACATATACAGTACCTTATGAATGATGAGGAAAAAAGTAAACAAAACAAGCAGTCAAAATTGCTGTCTGCTCTGTTATGCAGTTCATGCAGCTAAAAGAAAGAACAGCCTATGTTTACAAAACACTTTGGGCTACTGAGTCACTGCCTCTGGACATGTGTCTAAACACTCAATCCAGACGCGCGACCTCCTCTCAGGCAATGTTTACACTGGCGGGCGGGCGGGCGCATGGGAGTACCACATGTTTGCGCAGACTGCTCTGCCACTCGGGATCAGATTTGCACCTCCTCCATGTTGCCGCTGTTGTCCTCGGACGTCACGCTCTTGGTGGCCTGCTCCTTCTTCTGCAGCAGCTCCACGTCCCTATTCAGCCAGTTCTCGATCACTCCTTGCTCCTTGGCCTTGAGGTCCCGCCGCTCCAGCACGGGCGTGACGGGAGTGACCGTGTAGTCCTGCCGCCGATTCAGGCACTCCTTGATCTTCTTGACTGTCAGGTAGACCATCTCGACCACGTTGAGGAGCAGCGAGATGGACGCCACCACCAGCATGAACCAGATGAACACTGACTTCTCGGTGGGCCGAGACAGGAAGCAGTCCACCTCGTGTGGGCATGGGAACTTGCTGCAGACATAACGGGCGTGCAGCGTGATGCCATACAGGTAGTACTGGCCCAGGATGAAGGCCACCTCCAGGAGGATTTTCATGAAGATGCTGATAATGTAGCTCCGCAGGAGGCGTCCGCGAATGCTGACCTTGCCGTTGTCCTTGCTGTACTTGGGCACCTTATAGCCCTTCAGGAGGAACAAGTTGACCTGCTGATCTGGGACCTGCTTGCTCATTCGGGCACGAGTCCTCTTCTCCACGTGGACCACGTGCAGCACGTGCCCGAGGTAGACCAGCGTCGGTGTGGAGACCGAGAGGATCTGAAGCACCCAGAAGCGCACGTGCGAGATGGGGAAGGCGTCGTCGTAGCAGACGTTCTCGCAGCCAGGCTGGTTGGTGTTGCAGACGAAGTCGGACTGCTCATCTCCCCAGACCTTCTCGGCGCCCGTCCCCAGGACCAGGATGCGGAAGACAAACAGCACGGTCAGCCAGATCTTCCCGATGACCGTGGAGTGGGCCTGCACCTTGTCTAGCAGCCGGCCAAGGAAGTCCCACTCACCCATATCCAGTTCAGCTGTTTTAATTGTGGGAACACCTGGAGGGGGGTTGAGAGGAGGGGGAGAAACAGGAAAGAGAGAGGGGACATACAGAGAGACGTAGAAAGAGGAGAAAGAAAATGTTGTAATTTTATCAGATACGGGATGGTAACTGGGAACACACTGACCTGCAATCTCATTTTCTGCCCTATGTTTATTTAATTTGAAGGGTTCTGCACCTCAAGGATGACAGAATCAAGTCTTTTGCACCAACATTTATGCTGATTGATAAAACCAGGATTCGTGGCTATCTTGTTTAAGAACAGCTAGTTCAAATCTGGTGTAAATCAAGGCTTTAGTCTTGTTGAAACCCAAACATTTTCTAATTGTGTTAACATAATCTCAAACTTCCCAGAAACTGCCAAGCGAAATGGGACTTGGAAGTATTGTACAGCCACATTTATAACTACATTAAAAAGGCAAAAATAGTGTTCTTAGAATACATAGTTATACATGCACATGTTTATTCTTGAAGTATCCAAGTATCCAGTGATATATATTGAGGCTTTAATCCATAAAGAAAGAGATGCTAAAAGAAGATGTGTAAAATGTATAGATGTGAAGATGTATAACTCATTTCATCCAGTCTGGTTTCATGCTTAGGAAACTGACTTTTAATGAATCATTAATATTTTTAAATAAACTATATTTCTTGACTGAAAATTCAATGCCTTGCTTGAAAATCCTAATGAACATTTGAATAGAGTAACATACAATATACAATATTTATATTTCAGAGTGTTAAGTTAGTCATCTGCCTTTGTGATACCAATTGTGCAATCAATCCTATTTGGTCATACGTCATACTGTAATTTCCCAACTATTAGCCGGGGTTTATACATTCATTTTGCAAAATTTCTTCAGCTATGAGGTTAAAAAACGGGGCCAGTTAATATGGTATTAATATGGGTTTGTTTCTTTTAACTTGTATAAAACACTGTCCTGCAGCTTAAACATAATGTGACTAATACATAGGAAATTACTGTATAACTGTAAATAATGCACTACTACGAGAAATACATATGATGTCATTGTCATAAACATCATTATGCACACATACATGTACATACAGACTATTTAGAAATACTTTTTTATGCTTACCTAAGAGAGAAAGGTGAATCCCAGGTCTTGGCACAGGCTGTCTTGTCTTGCAGAGTGGCAGAAGACCGCGGGGATGAAGTGGATAAGGATATTCTTGCTGTGGCTCCAGTCAAAATAAAACAAAACTACAACTCCCATAATGCTTGCCGTCATGTTTGTTATTTTATCAAACAGCTTGTGATCAGAACAGACACTCATCCCTTACATTGTGCACTATATTAGTGAATAACCACTATTCAGTGGCTTACTGTAGGGCACTCTGTAGTATTTAAACTGACATTCCAAACACATGCATAGACTTTTGTTGTATTTCTTTATAGCTGAAGCATAACTTCATAGCGATATTTCCATTCTTTATCTATCTATCTATCTATCTATCTATCTTAATTTTCTTGAAGTTGTACATCAGTTCTTTCATTCTTTCGTCGAACTGCCCTAATTATAAATATAATTCAGACTACACACAATTCAAATGTTAAAAACATCCAACAACATGTGAAGCATCAAACTTTTTTATTAAAGTTCTCCAAATTCTCATGACAGAAGCACAGAAGGGATTGATATCCTCCAGCCAGACTGCTATGGATCTACTGCTTTTACAAATACACAAATCAGACACTGATGGTGTTAAATCAGAGATCACTGGTATTGCCTAATGACACCACACCACTTTAAATATAGATTTTTATTTATGTTTTATGCCACTACCATTTATGTTCATATGGAGTGCTCATGTGTATGTTAAATAGTTGTTTATAACACAACTGAATCTAGATGAAGTTCAAGTCAAACCAGCCTAAATAGTACAGTTTCTCAAAGAAACCACAATCAATCCAAAGAAAATCTACCTGATCTTTCTTTGAAATGACTTTGTCTTCTAAAGAGTAAAACACTCTTTCTCAAATCAACCTATCAATTCCCACAAATCACACCTACAGGAAAATAAATATGCAATATCCAAGGACTTGGAATTGTTTTTGCATGAAAGAAGAGAATTGTTGTTGTACCACTGCAAATTAACACTGTATGATGGTACAACAAGAGGCTTAAATCATAGAGGGTTTTAAAAACACATAATACCTCACAACAACCTCAATGGAATGGAAAGGGTGTGTAGTAAATTAACCATTTATCTGAACCTTTATGGAGATACCAGACTCTAAAACTGGAGAAGGTGGACTCTACCTAATTGTTCAGTGGAGCAACATAAGGATAAGTCATGGAGAACCATCCAAGCCTGGGTGGAGATGTCCGTCTCAGGCAGTGGTGGCCAGCATACGGGATCCCAGCGTCCACAGCCACTCAGGAGCCCAATGGACCAGTCCAAGCTGCAGGAAAGTGTACGGGAAGAGAGTGAGAAAGTGTGTGTGGTTGGTGTGTGTGTGTGTGGGGGGGTGGATTATGGTTATTGGATTATTCTTTTACATGTGCATAAAGCCAACGCTTTTATCAAATGTCCAAGTCATCTACATACTGTTGTGCCTATGGCTGAAATGATTCCTTTATTTACCTGAATAAATGGATCAATGCTTTAATAATTTATCTATGTTTAATTCATAACTATAAAGTTATAAATGGGAAAAAAAAAGATATGCCGTGCCTCAACGCACTGTACCTGTAAGGAGTGTGGCCAGTAGCCAGTGGTCCGGTGTGAGACACCCAGAGTGGACACCGCATGGCGGGCGTAGACCTGAGCTGGAGGGACCAGCCAGCTGCTTGTGATCTCCCGACCCCCCTCCTCGGGTGCCTGCAAGGCCACGCGACAAGGGAACAAGCTCTGTACAAAGATGCCCCGGTGGCCAAACTCGTAGTGTAGTGCACGGCTGAAGTAGTCCAGGTAAGCCTGACAAGAGGGGAAGTGCAGAGTAGTTAGGGCAGGAGACTATGTGCTCAGAAGCGTTTCATTTCACACAGGAAATCCGAAGGGATTTGTGTCTAAACTTCAACAGCAAACAAGGCTGAGTGCTTGGCTGACCTTGCATGTCCCTTCAGAACTACAAGCCTTATAAAATTCCACATTCAGGGAAATTGGTCGCAACCACTCACAGAGGTTACCTCCGTGGCAGTCAAGCACTTTTGTGTTCAAACTCTTCAAGCTAATTTAAAGTTGGAATGCCTTTAGGACGTTTACATAGATATTGCTCTTGCTTCTCTGGGAATTCAGACTCTGTATACCGGTACATTCTGTGCCATGAATACATTTGTGTTAATGACTGTAAGGTTTATATGGTTGTTATTTGTGATTTGACTGAGATCTGTGTGGAATGTGGATGCTCTTTGTCAAACACCAATGCATGAAAAACTCATAATACATAATACAATCCAACATGAACAAATATATCATTAAAATCTGTTTGTGGTTTAAAAAACGCAAACGCTGGTGTTTGGACTGTTTGTTACATTCGGTTTGTAATAGCTCATTTCCATGACGAACCAAAATTGAACTGAGGCCATCTAGACATTGACCTTGGTCCAGTCTTAGACACAGAGACAAAGTCTGACGCTTCTCCGCAGACACCTGTGTTTAATCCCATAATGGAAACACGCCTTAGGTTTAAGATTAGAACAATGCCTGTAATCAGAGACTCTAATCTTCTTATGAAACTGACCGTGGATGCTGAGAGTACTGCCTTGTTGGGGAGGGGTCGGCTACAGGCCCCCGAGGAGATGTTTACCACTGCCCCCCGTCTCCTCTCCACCATCCCAGGTAGAGCCAGGCGTGTCACCAGGCTGGCTGCAGTGATGCTCCTGTTCAGTGCGTCCCATAGCCTTCCCTCCGACAGGTCCGTGAAGCTCTGACGGAGGTTCAGAGAGGTGTCCAGACTGTTTACCACAAAGCCCACGTCTTTGTCCCTAATAGCGTCTTGGATGGGTTTGCAGACAGACTGACCGCGGCAGAAATCTGCCTCGACCAAGATGGCCTCCACACCATAGACTTCAGAGAGGCCCTTGGCTGTGCTGGTCAGACTTCTGATATCAGAGCTGATCAGAATAATATTGATGCCATACTTGGCCAGCTCCTCGGCATATGCTACTGCCAGTGTCTCGGATGACCCTATGTCAAAGAAAGCAAGAAAAGGTTTGGGCACAGATTTAGACAGAGAGATAGGCTAGATGGGCCTATGCAATTCACCCAGTGTGAAACGTGTTTCATCAAATCAGTCTGATGTTAAAACAAGGAGAGTATTAACAGCACAAAACAACCAACAGCCTACTCACCATAAATGACAGCCCATTCTCCATATGACCGCACAAGGTCTCTGTTATTGACTAGTCGAGGTATAAAATGAAGTCTAAGCAGTCTATAACAGTCCCGAGTTACAATGACCGCTTTACTGGCTGTGTACAATGCTCCGACCAGGGCTAGAGTCTCTACATAACAATTGCAGGACCGCGCAATTTCTCTGTACAAAAGGTGAAAGCTGTCCACCGCAGCCATAGCTGTCACGAGTTTAGGTTTAACTGACTGGCAAATTAGGAATTATCCCACTACAGCGCGTGTACTACACTACAAACTATACTGTACCCTACTAGCTCATCAACCTATACGCACCTATACGTATTTAAACACTGGATTAAAGTTGTTGTTGTAACGCAAAAACTATAAGGTGACAAACTGCAGCTTCACAAGGCTTCACAAGGGCTTGCGCATCCCATACCGGAAGAGATTTTGACAAACAAAACCACGTGACCTTTCGGGGAAACATACTTAAAGTCGCAGACACTAATAAAGCACAATGTAGCTGCTGTACTTACTATTATCCAACACTATTTACTGTATTGTGTACGGTGTGTTGTATTATTGCATCATTTTAATACGTCTCTTCCTTCTGAATGGTTACTTAGATGCAAACGTGGGCAAACGTATGCCAACATGGATTTCCCACAATTCCACGCGCCATGCTGTTTCCATAGAGACTTCCGATACAAGGAAGCAAGTGGTACCTAACCTGTACCAGAGAATGTCTAATAAGGGGGCTCTGCCTGTACCTAACATCGTTCGTCTACATTAATGACTGTTATTTCAGCACAGCTTCAAAATCTGCCCTTATCGCTTGAAACATCTTGACTGCCTTAATCGTTGTTGTTATAGTAGGCTTAAACTGGGAGAGCGTAAGCAGGCTAGGCTCCTGGGCTAGCTACTGCACATTACCACAACTAAATAACGCAACCCAACGTTAGCTAATGGTTGCAAATAAATTATAGTAATTGCTGTTTGGATGCTGTTTGCTGGTTCGAGTCACTGCATGGAAAATACATAAGTTTGGTAGGTTGCGCATGTCATAAAGCTGACCTTCTTTCGTTGGTAGCAGCACAAACAGGACTGACAGGGAAACTGCAAGTGGTCTGTCTGGTGGTCCTCGGTTAGGCTACTCTAACGTAGCAGCTAGCGAAATAATAGTGAACTTGATTGATTTCCTAAGTACTTGGTGTTTGGAGCATAGAGTTTGACAGTAAACCTACACGAATGAGGCTTGTCAGGTCAGGCAACACTCCCATCTACTAGATAATGTCAAAATATTTTCCAATTGTCCACTGACTCCTTAGGCATTAGACAGGCATGTCTCAGTTCTCGGCGGACGACGAGGCGGAACTGCAGTCTCTCCTGAGGCAGCTACTGAAGAGCACCAAAGACCGCATCTCTGGAGCCCCATCTGTGGAGTGCGCCGAGGAGATCCTGTTGCACCTGGAGGAGACAGACAAGAACTTTCACAAGTGAGACGAGTCTCTGGCCGTTACAGCAGACAACTTTCAAGTGTGAGATAGCCCGAATGGATAAGAGAAGCCCCCACGAAACAAATGAGCATGACGGGATAGAAGGCCATGCAACAAATTGTGATAGATAGATAGATAGATAGATGTATATGCATACATACGATAGATAGACAGACACTTAATTGATCTAGAAGGACATTTAGGAATAGGCATACCTAAATTCATTCCTAACTTCTCTGTAGTTGGATCATGATGTTTATGAATGGTTCAAGTCCAAGTAAGCTTTTAGTAAAAATGTACAAAACTTGTCTACACTTTCTTAGTCATTATTTTCATCAACGACAGTAAAGTAGTGCTCGGATCCTGTATTTAAAAAGCCAAAATTATTTGCCATTTTTAATTAGTTTATGCAAAACTTCATTCACTCATGGGCGCTTTTATTGAGGTCTTTAATCAGGGTGTTGGCTGCTGTTTGCCAATCTAAATTAAATTGGCTGGAATGTTTGACACTCTCATTTGACTTTTCTTAATTAGTCCCCTGTCTTCTAATGGTTTATTTGCTTGGCTCAGGAAGCACTGATCTCACTTGTTCTCTCTGTCTGTGGTCCAGCTATGAGTTTGTTAAATACCTGCGGCAGTATGTGGAGAGCAGCCTTGGAGCTGTAATTGATGAGGAGTCCGAGAACTGCGCCAAGGAAGAGGGCCATGCCATCGGCACGGGACAAGACACACTCGTGCATGCTGTGACGAGGAAGACCAGAGAGTCTGTGGAGTATGTCAACTCATTCAGTTACTTACATTCGTTCATATAGTCTCGTAAGTAAGAGCACAAGGCTGAGCTTCAAATTTGTCTGGAACTTGTGATATGGTGGTAGTATTAGCGTAGTGGTTAAGGAGCTGGGCTAGCATGCAGTTGCCTGAAAAGCTGTGGGTTCAATTCCCAGCTCCCACCATTGTGTCCTTGAGCAAGGCACTTAAAACCACAAGTTGCTCCAGGTTAACAGAAAAGGGAAGTTGTGCATAGGCAGGTGCCCAGACAGACAGACAAAGAGCCAGACAGACAGACAGACAAAGCTTGTAATATAATTGACATATCTAAGTTGCTTTGGATACAATAATTCGCTAAATGATTACATGTAAATGTAATAAGGATGTTATGAGACAGTGAGGCTTTCAAACTCTATGAAACAGATATAACAGTATTTATCAATATAATATATTTCTTCTGCATGCATATCCTATGGCCTTCACAGCCTAATTCTTCATTCTTAATTTCCGGCAGATACAAGCAGATGATGCAGACCCTGAAGAACACCATGATGGTGGTGGTGGAGTCGCTCATCAACAAGTTTGAGGAAGACCAGCTGAAGAAGGAGGAGATGCACCGCAAGAGCCAGCGTGAGCAGTCCAGCAGCCACTACACCGACAACTGTTCTGACAGCGACTCCTCCTTCAACCAGGTAGGCCTGTATGTCTGTCTCACTGTCTAGCTGTCCGTCTCTTTGTCTGTCTGTCTGTCTGTCTGTCTGTCTGGCTCTTTGTCTGTCTGTCTGGGCATATGACTATGCACAACTTCCCTTTTCTGTTAACATTTCCAGGGTTTTGCAACACTGGAAATATCACTGCAATATCACTGAAATATAAATTCATTAGTTTTTGGATTCTAAATGTTGATCTACACTAACAGTGTACGTTGTTCTATAAGGCGGTGAGGCTGACAGAAGCTCGCATAATGCACATATCTTATGGTGCGTGTAGAATATTGGTGGTTTCCAACATATTATTGTCTTTTTGTCTCAGCCAAAACAGACGAATGAGACAGGATGTTTATTGTAACCAGACAGAATGTTTCCACCTCAAGTGGTGTATTTAATTAATAGTTTCCCCCTCTCAAGACATTTACATTGAAAAGATCATTCGGAGAATCCGCCCAGGAAGGCCATATTTGGGCTTCCCTTCCACCATTTGCTCCCCCCATATGACTCCAGACAGACACCTGTGGAGAACCTATTGTTTTCATATTCAGTCCCTATATTTAACTACTGATTTATAATTCCAAGTGCTTTTTGTGCCTTGGCTTTACTAGTAGCATTTTATGCTGAGTGCTGTGCGTGGCTACACTGCTGTAACATCCAGAACAAAGAACTTTTCAGCTAATCTTCAGCCGGCTTTAAGATTTTTACCTGCTTTATATACAGTAGCTAAGTCTATTGGATTAACATTGGATTTTACATCAACTCATTGTGTCTTCATTTGGAATTATAACATGACTTTGCTAGCATTCTTCACATGTTAATGAAAGACCTTCACTGTACTTGCAAATGGCCTCTTGCAGGTTAGCAATGTTCTTTTATCATTTCGCTTCGAGAATTCTTCAAATATCAGAGAGATTATTGTACATAAACCCAAAAAGGCCTGTTGATGGCTGAATTATTAATACTCATTTTAAAAGTTAATAAAATACTGTATGTTATACAAAATAGTGTAAAATATCAGAGCAAAGAAGCATAGAGTGATTAGCACAAGTAAAAAATAAACACAATTCCTTCAACGAAACCTCATTTAATAATAAGCCAGAGTGTTGACTGTGTGAATGTGACTGTCTCCAGGCTAATTTAGAATTTGCTAACGTGGGCAAAAGCCATCTGAGGGAGAGAAGCACAGAAAAAGTGCCGTCACCAGCGAGTCCCAAACACCCCAATTCTCCAACATAAATACTAGTGTCACTTTAACGTGCACCTCAGTTGCTCTGGGGCTTCACACGGGATGGAACGGTTTCTGGAACCGCTGCGTCTCTGTGTTGTATTGCTTATATTAGGCAGATGGGTGTTTTTTTTTTTTGCTCGCCTGGTGGTAGCTGAGTTGTGGTACTGCGTATGCACTGCTGACTTGACAGATGCTTTCCTCTCCCTCCCTCAGAGCTATGCCTTCATCAAGCATGAGCAGCTGCAGGTGATTGCTGACAAGCTGGACCCGAGCAGACCCAAGGAGGTACGCCCGCCGCCCTGTTCTATCATCACTTTCTCTCTGGGTTCAGTGTCTGTGTTTTACTCTGAAAGAAAAGCTTTGTGCTGGTAGATTTGTTTGGGACTGTGTCTTTAACCTCTTGTTTAACCTCAATAAATAAAGTGTGTTTGTGTGTGTGTGTGTGTGTGTGTGTGTGTGTGTGTGTGTGTGTGTGTGTGTGTGTGTGTGTGTGTGTGTGTGCGTGCGTGTGCGTGTGCGTGCACGTGTTAGTGTGTGTGCAACATGATTATAACTATAATGACTGCTATACTTCCTTCCTTTCTTGCCAGACAAAAAATGTGAATGTTTTTATACTCAATTTAATTAAATGTGTGTGTGTGTGTGTGTGTGTGTGTGTGTGTGTGTGTGTGCAGATGCGCTGGGAGGCCCTGCAGTCTCTGTGCTGTGCTCCCCCCTCTGACGTACTAAGCTGTGAGAGTTGGACTGGCCTGCGCAGAAACCTGTCTGCAGCCCTCGCCGACCCTGACCCTGACCTGAGTGTACGACACACACACACACACACACACACACACACACACACACACACACACAAACCTATATTGCAGCCCTCAATGACTATGAACTTAATATGGACCCAGATGATTAACACACACACACACACACACGCTTACACGTCATATGTAGTTGACCCTGAATGCCCTCTCCTACAGACACGTTCAACACATAAACTCACACTCCAAAAAACTCCCTCAACCCAGCCACCACCTCCTGACCTTGTAAAAACTAACACACAGACACACATCATCAACTCTCACACACTCTCACTTCCTCTGGCCTTCTGTCTCTCACACAATCACAGACACACACACACACACACACATAATTATGCACATTTCTTTGTCGACTTTCACGTATGCAACTCTTCCCATCGTTTTAAGTCTTGTTCTAAATAGTAGCATGGAGACCTTCTGAAATCTATATTTACTGTTCACAAATGCAGGTGAAAATTGAACAAACATTCCCAGGTTATCTCAACAGTATCGCATGAAAATGGTTTGAAACCTCCCTAGTCCCTTGAAACCTTGCTAGTCTGATGCGTGGAAAAAATAGAGCAACACAAGATACAGAACACAACACAGTCGGTTTCTCGCACATTTGCAAATGTGCAAAACAGTTTATTTTCACACCTCTGAGGTACAGTATGTGTATGTGTGCATCCATTCACTGAGACATTTGGAAGTACCATTAAATATCAGTAAAGTATGATACTTTATTTAAGACTAATATAGCTATACCATGCCTTTGGAAGTGTAGTTACTAAGGGGCCGGGTCTAATGCTTGTTTTTTATATTGTGTGTTTTTATTATATTTCATTATTGTTGATAGTTTTTATAAAACTACTAAGAAAATTAGCCTCCTTAGTTTTAAAAATGCTTAACAATATTGGTTAGGTCCAATCATTTGCCTAGTAATATCAAGCTTTTCAATATCAGAGTCTCTCTCTTTCTATCTCTCTCTCTCTTTCCTTCTCTCTCTCTCTCTCTCTCTCTCTCCCTCTCTCTCTCTCCGTGTGTGTGTCTATGGCGCCACCATGTTCTAAATGCTGTCTCCTGTGTGTTCTTGCTCGTGTCCTTCACAGGATAAGGTCTTGCGATTCTTCGCCAAAACATTTTCCTCGTGCCCACTCAGTGTCACCAGGGAAATCTACACCAGCCTAGGTAAATCACCTCACTACACACCTGAGGGGACCACCGCGTCCCTTGCATTGACAACACCTCAGGGTTAGGAGAATTCCAATGAGAGATGTGAACGTTTAAAAACCAAACATAATTCCAGACATAATCCTCCCCCCCTCTTGTCTCTGCTTTCCTGTCCATGAGCACTTTAGATTTTTCTATGAATCTCATAATGTAGTGGTCTCATCAGACATTCGGTGCTGAATAAAGAGTGTTTCAGCTGAATGACTGAGATTTAACCTTGAATGCATTTTTCTTTGCTCTGCCTTTTGAAACGAATAGCTAAAAGTTTGGAGAATGACTTTCTGTACCACAAAGTGAGCTTTCCTGTGGCCACGGATGGCATGGATGCCACCAGGCAGGATGTGTCACGACTCCTCAAACAGGTAATGTATAGACCATTTCAATCTGGATTAGATCCTTTCAATCTGTGTCTAGAGGGTTTACGGTTCAAGGGTTCAAAACCAACGCAGATACTTTGAAATGAAAATTAATTTGACTTTACTGTAATGGTCTAGAAAATGACGACCCTAATACTTTTTAATTTTAATTTAGTTTGTCCCCAAGTTGCCATTAACTCACTGTTGTTTTCTGTGCCACAGGAAATGCCTTGGAAACGCATGTGTTTGTTTATGCAGTTGAAAGGGTCTATAGGCATGCCCTACGAATACTTCATGCTAACTGAAGGCACTAGTGGAGTTAGCATTATTCAAATATTTAGTTCCTAGCCGAATTGACAATGTGTACACTGCTGTTACTTTTTTTTTTTTTTTTAACGTTTCAGTTTGACTTGAATGCAGCACATAGTGAAAATGAGAGTCCCTGTATGACCTGTCTTATGTTCTGTCATTACAGATGCGCTTGATGAACGACTTTCAAAAGGAAGTGACTTCATTCTGGATACGCCACCCAGAGAAGTGAGGGTCCTCCTGTCATACACTATTGCAAAAGGAAGAGCCACCCCATAAAGACCTCTAACAAACACAATAGGAAGTCATTCTAGCGCTGAACCAAACTGCTGGGAGCATCTGAGAGAATGGGGCTCTTATTTAGCATGTTTGCTGGAGGTTCACCCCTTGAGTTAGCGGTTTTTCATACCTATTAAGGGCATTTTAGAATCAGACAAGCTGTGACACATGACCCCCTCAGTTTTCATTGTCCATCAAAAAATGTGGAAGCAAACTGAAGGGACCATTATGATAATCTCTGTGAATCTGTGAATTAAATCACATAGATAGAGTAGTATTTGGTATATCTCTTATTTTCTTATGTGCCTTAATTCAGATTCTTGTGTATTATTTGTGACCGCTGTGCTGTGCTGTGCTGTGCTGTGTTGTGTTGTGTTCAGTGGTGGAATGTAACGAAGTACAAATACTTCGTTACTGTACTTAAGTAAATTTTCCACGTATTTGTACTTTACTTAAGTAAAATTTATAGTGCATACTTTTGACTTTTACTTCGTTACATTTTACAGCAATTATCTGTACTTTTACTCCGCTACATTTCTACAACACCATCGTTCCTTTTTACGATACATTTTATGATCAGTTTTTTTTCTCTCTGACAAACACGTTTGTTTTACCGGGGGGTTGCTACCACAGGTTCTGGAGCGCTACGTGCCTTCTTAGAAACATAAGCTTCTAGTCTAGACCAGGCAAAGCGTGAGCTTGTAGCCATCTGCATTCGGTAGGCTATATTCACCAGACCCATGGCTACACTGTACATGCAACTGTGTTCTGTGCCTTTCTCTGTCTGTTATCTGCAGCGTTAGGGCCTCCTCTCCGATGAGATTGCTATCCGCGGATCAGCGAAGTTACAGGCTATGCCCATGCTTCTGTCACACGTCTGATCATTTGCGGCACAAATGAATGGTAGACTATTAATGAACCGGTGGCCGGAAAAAACGTAACATTTTCCAGATTAGGAAATATTCCTTAATTGTGTGTGATTAAATAAAGATGCATAGCCTACAATTGGGGGGTAGTAACGTGAGCGCTCATTCAATGTCTATGCGTCTGCGCAAGTGAAACTGAACGTAATCATAAAGACACCTTTCTCAGCAACTTTTCTGTTCAATCAGCATTATTGGCATTACGATCCACCCGACGTTTCCCTTGTCTACCCCGTTAAACTTCAGGCTCTCGTGTTTTGCTGAATGATATTACTCAGCAGATCACCCTAGTAGATAACCAGAATTACAGTTTCTAGAATTGTAGGTCAGAATGTAAACTGGGCCACAGATGGTAAGCACAATTGCATTAACTTAAAACTATCTAGTCGAGTATAACCTAAAACTAGCTTAATTAAAATGCCACAGCCCATACTGATTTTTCCTTTTAGAATATAGATATTAAGAGAATAAATCATTATGCAAATACTTTTACTTTTACTAAAGTAAATATTTCTCTGTGTATTTGTACTTTTACTTAAGTACTGAGGTTCAGTACTTCCTCCACCACTGGTTGTGTTGTGTTGTGTTGCGTTGCATTTCCTTGCGTTGTGTTGTGATGTGGTCCGTCTGCTGAGCAGGTATATGGAGGAGATTGTGGAGAGCACGCTGGCCCTACTGTCCCTGCACTCGGAGCCCGGCCTGGGACCCCACGGCTCCGAGAGGGTCCTAGAGCCTCTCCACCTCCTTGCTCTGCTCGACACCAAGGCCATCTGGTTCAAGAAATGGATGGTGAGTTCAGTTTATGTGTTTTGTTTTATTTCAGAGCATCAGAAAGAGGTTTTGGTCTACAATGAGTGCACTAACTACCTAAAAGGTATGCAGAAAGTTTACCAGCAATCTGGTGTAGTTTGGTGATACACAGTGTATACTGTTGCTCGATTGTTGATAGATGTGGCTTCACATGGTGATATACCATCAAAATGTTGTTCTCCATCCTCAATGGCAATGGTTTCACATGTTTACATAGCTTTTACAGTAAATTAACTTGAGGATGACAGCAAAACTAGTTGCTTATGTAATCATATCTCAAAAAATGACAAATTAGCTTTTAATAGTAAATGAATTCTGTCAAAGTAAATAAATGAACAGCACTATACTCTCATCTCATTTTCTTGCTTCCAGTTCATAAAGCAAATCAAAAGTTTAACAACAGTTCAGCCCAACCACTAAGCACTACGTGCTACAAGGAAGCGAATGTAGAGAAACGTGTTTGTAGATCATGTTTTAGTTCAGAGTGAACTAGGTCAAGGGAATTAAGCTGAGAGTCCTCTCTCTCTCTCTCTCTCTCTCTCTCTCTCTCTCTCTCTCTCTCTCTCTCTCTCTCTCTCTCTCTCTCTCTCTCTCTCTTTCCCCTTATCTTGCAGCATGGCTACTACAGCCGGACTGTGGTTCTGTGTCTCCTGGAGAGGAAGTACAAGTCAGTGGTGAGTAATGACCAGACGAGGCGGGGGTGTCAGGGCAGTGGAAAGGATTTTACAGCACTCATCACAGGTCACTTGCATCAGCACAGTTTGGACGTGCTCATATGACTTGCTTGGCAGCTGTTGACAAGCAAATGTTTTATCGTCACTTGTGGTGTACAGTACACACATAGATTCAGCGCTTAATAATAGTTAATATAAGTTAATTTTTACCATTTATTGAGGTTAATGGAATATTGTGGCCGGTAGCAAGTAACATTACAAAAGAAAATCATTGTGTACACTTAGGCTAATTGATAAGAGACTTTTCAGTTAGCCACAGCGACTTTGAGTCTGTTGTTGGGAATCAGAGAGCAGTTGGAGAGCTACGTTATTGCTGCAGGTTTTGGACACACCCATGACACAGTAGTTGATGCTGAAAGAGAGAGAGAGATGTGATTACCTCTGCTTTATTGGGTTCACATTGTTCCTAGCATCTGCCAAGCACCATCAAAACACTTTGTTGGCTAGAATACTGCACATTATTCACCTTTTGCCCTACACTGTAGATGCTATAATGCTAACAGCTAGTTTCAGTGTTGTATTGCGACTAGCTTAGGTGCATTATGTCAGTGCCAATATCTCATGGTTATTGAACTTTTTTTGTCCTGTAATCTAGCAGCTACCACCAAATAAGAAAAACAACAAATCAATTTGCTTTTTATTAAATGATCTTTGATTTATTTAAGGGTGATGCAGAAGATGAATTCAAAATTGACAAACAAACATATTATCTTCCACGTCATGCCTGCCACCACAGCACAGCAGTGCCAATACTGTATGTCGTCATTAAACATTCTGTCTCTTGTGATGTGCATCCACCGCCTCACTTGTGTGTGATGGCTGCCTTTTGTACTGCTGAGACTAACTTACTCTCTCTCTTTCTCTCTCCCCTCAGATTGTGGCCGCCGTGCAGAAGTGCATCCACTACGCCGAGAGCTCGGACCCAGGTGGGGACGAGACCACAGACCTCACCTACGCCATGGAACACCAGCAGATCAGTACGAGCAGCATTCCCCCACTCAGAGCCCAAAAGGGGCTACCGTAGCCAAGACCCCCAACGTCTTAATTAAGGGGTGACCATAGCCGAGACCCCCAAAGTCTTTAGACCCCCCCTCACCCACAACTCAACAATTAGCATCCTTTTTCTGTTTGTTGTGGGCAGGAAAAGAGTCCGACAGAGAGATTGGGAGTGGACTCAAGCCTGGGTGCCCATGGGCCCTGCACCTGTGGGCAGCCGTGGCCTACTGGTTAGCGCTTCAGACTTGTAAACGGAGGGTTACCGGTTCGAACCCCCGACCAGTAGGCATGGCTGAAGTGCCCTTGAGCAAGGCACCTAACCTCTCACTGCTCCCCGAGCGCCGCTGTTGTTGCAGGCAGCTCACTGCGCCAGGATTAGTGTGTGCTTCTCCTCACTGTGTGTTCACTGTGTGCTGAGTGTTTCACTAATTCAGGATTGGGATAAATGCAGAGACCAAATTTCCCTCACGGGATCAAAAGAGTATATATACTTATACTTATACTTATACTTATACTTATACCTGTGTGTGGTACAGAGATCTGTGTCCTCATGGGCCCTGCAACTGTGTGTGGTACAGAGAGACCACCCATGCTATCACTGCGTTATGGCTCTTCCAATTCGATCATTTCTGAGAAAAATCACACAAACAAACACCTTTTTTTGATTTCAGGGGTCAGATGAGTTTGATGAATCCTGATCTCAACACCACTTGATTATGCACAATTACTATGGAATTATAATAATAATGGAAATAGATACAGTCACGGCCCATTCATCTCATTAATATGTTATACCATAAGATACTGTAAAGTATGTGATACAGTGGTGACCTCAGCAGAGTTAACGGCATGCTGTGCAGCCTGTAACCCTGTCTGGGCTTTGCTGAGTGTATCCACTTGCAGAGCCACGCCGCCCGAGGATGTCCTTTGAATCGCAGCATTTAAGGAGAAAATTGGATATTATTCCCCGAAGCCTGTGCTGCAGTCCGTGATTAATAGCTTTCTCCAAAGCCGCCTACGTCGTCTGGATCCCCAGGGTTCTCGCTTGGGCGCAAGTGTTTTCTCACCTGCTGTTCGGCAACACACACACACACACACACACACACACACATAGATAGAAAGAGAGAGAAGTCTGGTCTTCCTTTACTGTATTTCTCTTACCCTTTCACTCATTGAATTTATCCTCTTTCCTTCTGCAGGCTCTTTGAAAGCTGTTTTCACAGTTTCTCTGCCTTTTTCTGTCTGTTTTAAGTGCTCTCACACACACACACACACACACACACACTCACACACACACACACACGCTGAATAAGTGGAGCCTAGCTCCTCCACAGCAGCCGTCTCATATATTTATCAGACCCCCCTACTGTCCCTTCTCCATGGCCCCCCGCCAGTCCACTCTCCCCAGAGGAGAGAGAGAGACGAGAGAGACGAGAGGGAGGGAGAGAGGCCTGATTTCATCCTAATTGAATCAGATGCTAGAGTCCGTTTGAGAGCAAAGCAAAAGAAAAGGAGCATGCTACTCTTGAATTGAAAAGCAAGATAGGGAGACTGGTGGAACTGAATCAATATTGAGTGTGTGTGTGTGTGTGTGTGTGTGTCTGTCTGAAGCCGAGACTGTCTTGTTAGAGAGCAGGTAGCAACTATCCTTTTGTCAACTTCCTCAAGGACAAGATTAAATATTATTCAATGAGTCTGTCCCCAGTGCAGATGCTGAACAACCTCTCATTATTTTTGCAGGGTGTAATCAGGCCTGGCTTTTCAGGTTGCATCAATACATTTCCTCACCATACTCCACTGGAAATAATTAATCAGCTGGGTGTAGTCCAGGAAGATCTTATCTTTGCGGTCTGCCCTTACACGGAGCAGAGCAGTCTGTAATCAGAGATATGAAGTCCTCTTTGTTCCTCTTGTTTAACCGAGGTCAGGCTTGGGTGAATCAGACAACTACATTTTTGTGATGCATAGATCCCTCAAATTTGAAGAACTTAAACATTGATCAAAGTGTTGTTGGCTCACTCCATCAATCAGTCAAATTGGAAGCCTCTAAACCTAAAGTAGCAATAGTATGTAAGGGATAACCAAAGATTCTAGAGCCAGTAATCCATCTTGCGCGTAGCGCTCTAGAATCTTTGGGGATAACGGCCGCCAATGTGCCCCGATATATGGAATTAACGAATGAGGTGGAGCCAAAGTACTCCACGACGTAAAGCCAATCAGAAAATAGTATTTCTTGTCTCCAGGGGATATATATACTGTATATATATATACAGTATCTCACCCCTCACATTTCTGCAACTATTTTATTATATCTTTTCATGGGACAACACTGAAGAAATTACACTTTGATACAATATAAAGTAGTGAGTGTACAGCTTGTATACATTTGCTGTCCCATCAAAATAACTCCACACACAGCCATTAAAGTCTAAACCGCTGGCAACAAAAGTGAGTACACCCCTAAGTGAAAATGTCCAAATTGTGCCCAAAGTGTCAATATTTTGTGTAGCCACCCTTATTTTCCATCACTGCCTTAATTCTCTTGGGCATGAAGTTCACCAGAGCTTCACAGGTTGCCATTGGAATCCTCTTCCACTCCTCCATGACGATATCAAGGAGCTGGTGAATGTTAGAGACCTTCAGCTCCTCCACCTTCCGTTTGAGATGCTCAATAGGGTTTAGGTCTGGAGACATGCTTGGCCAGTCCATCACCTTTATCAGCAGTATAAATATGTAATATTATATGGGCAAATCTATCACCAGTATAGATATGTAATATGTATATGTAGGCATATGTGGGAAAATCAGCAGTATATGTGGTATAACAGATTGGAATGAGTTAACAGTCATATTCAAATTTGCAGTGTTTTCTTTATTTTGAATATGACCATCAACTCATTCCAATGTATCACAAAAGTGAGTACACCACTCACATTTTTGTAAATATTTTATTATTATATCTTTTCATGGGACAACACTGAAGACACTTGCTAACATGTAAAATGTAAATCAGGTTTCTAGGCCAAGTATACCTGCGTATACAAAGAAATTTGGTCTCTGCATTTATCCCATCCGTGAATTAGTGAACATACAGAGCACACAGTGAACACACCGTGAGGTGAAGCACACACTAACCCGGAGCAGTGAGCTGCCTTGCTGCAGCAGCGCTCGGGGAACAGTGAGGGGTTAGGTGCCTTGGTCAAAGGCACTTCAGCCGTTCCCACTGGTCGGTGATTGAACCGGTAACCCTTCGGTTCCAAGCCCGAAGCCCTAACTAGTAGGCCACGACTGCCCCCCAAACAGCAGCAGCAGCAGCATCAGCATCATCCTCTAAAGCGGATTAGACATTTTGGGTCGTGCCGAATTCTTGTCTGACATGTCGTGTAGTTTGATCAGACTTACGACCTCTGAGTAGAAGATGTCACAATGAACATTCCTGTTCTAGTCTGTTGTGATTGGATCTCTGACATGTTAGAATGTCTTGCAGTGTGATTGATGTGTCTAGTATGAGTTACCATATCTTTTGCAACTGGAAACAAAAACACAGTGTTTAGCTATCTTAAATGTTATTACAATATATAATAAATATATAATATTACTTCTTGAAGTGATTAGGGGGTTCATCTAGACGTGCCCTGTAATACTCTCCATCCTGGTATCTAAGCAACAGCTCTTCCTACTTAGGACAAAGTTCCTGATCTCCGATGAATGTCCTCCCTGTCACTGTGCTTTAAAGAATTCCTGATAACTCCACTGTTGGCCCGGACTTTAGAGCGATTCCATTTGCCTAGCATAAAAATAGTTTAAGAAGACTGGTCTAATTTTTTTGGACGTACGCGCCACTACCAAGTCTGGTTACCGTAATTGGTGCAGCAGACGCAACACTAATGGAGTGCTTCAGTTCCGTGCTTGGTGTAGCCGCCATGTAAGTGATATCAGGCCATTCCTATCAACTGCCTAATCAATATCTCCCAGCAATTAGAGGCTGACCTCTAAAGGCCAACTTCACTCACTTGAACAAAACTAATGCGGTATCCAGTTATTGATCGTCCTATTATGCTTTATACATCTGCTGTAGCTAATGTGTGGTGTTGTGTCTGCCTAGGCTGTGTGCAGAGGATGCTCTACACAGGGAAAGAGCTGGAGTATGTCTACTTTGTGCATTCGCTGTGCATGCTCGGTCGCCTCCTCATGTACACCAACGGCAGGAAACTCTTCCCCATCCGAGTCAAGAACCGGAAAGGTAAGGGGCGAGAATGAGGCCATAGAGGCCCCTACACAGTACAAGTTGATTGAATCGGTTCCAGTGAATGATGTGTTTATGTATGAAAGACTTGCACAGGTAGCAGTTTTTTTTTTTTTTTTGGGAAGGGGGAAGTGGGGGGGCTTTTATGCCTTTAATATAACAGGACAGTGGAGAGAATGACAGGAAGTGAGTGGGAGAGAGGGCCGGGGTCGGATCTGGAAATGACCCAGGCCGGACTCGAACCCTGGTCCTCATGCCCATGTGTCACACACTTCTCTTTGGCGGTCAGTTGGGTTACTCAGAACTCTCCAGTTACAGTTCCAATGAGGATGTTAATTTTAAGAACATACGATAATCATAAGAACCATCTGACCGAGAGCGATTATAGTAAAAGCTGCCAAATTTAGATTGACCATTAGCTGGGTCTGACTTTATAGTGATATTGAGGGTGTTAAGGAAGTATTGTTCATGAAGCTGTGGTTTCCCCATTGGTTATTTATTCTCTTCCTCCATTCCAGCATAAGGTTGATTGATAGCATTAAAAAAAAAAAAAAAGTTTAAAAGGTTAAATCATGTTGGTAAGGGCAGGAAACATGTAAATAGCATGGGATCTTTACAGCATGGTCCTGATGATATGATGTGACATCTGAACGACTGTGTGATCTATGTGTGTGTGGAGCACAGGCCATTAACTGCAGCATCACATGGTCTTTGTGTCTCAGATCCTGTCATGCTGACCGACTTGGTGGTGACGCTCATCCAAATCATGTACCAGCACCCAAAACCCGCCTTTGATGATGCCACTCATACAGGTGTGTCTTGTGTGTGTCAACCCCTACCACACACACACACATGCGCACACACACACACAGGGTCATACACAGGCACACCCCAACCTTGGCTCACGTAAAAAGACCTTCCCTTTAAATAGTGCCCATTAAAAAGACTAATAGCTGTGGCGAAAAGGGCAATGAGGGTTAAAGGCTAATCATTTGTCAGCTTTTATTGCGGTTCCTTGTCTGCAAGTGTCATTTACTCCCCCTCTGGGCCTGGCCTGTCTTATCCAGTACAGTCATTGATATCCACCAGCCCAGAATTCCTAAGGACATCAGCACATCTAATAAGGCAGTCTGTGTAAATGATATGCTGGAAACAGTGAATTTCCAGTGTAAGAACTGTCATATCACCACAGTTTTAAGAATCATGGACATACATTCTTACACGGAAACGATCAGTAGAATGCCCTAAGGCAGTGGTCCCCAAACTTTTTCTTCCGAGGGCCAGCTCACTATGCCTGGCTCTAAGAGAGGGCCAGAGACTCGGAGTATATTAGTAACCATAAATAGTTTAGTGCTGTGAACAGCAGTCTACCTTAGTTGAATATTCCATTACATTTAATCATAGGCTACTACGGCTACTAATAAAAAAAATAGAATTCCCAAAAGTATTAGCAGGGAGTCCCAAAAGTATATTTTATTCAAAATGTGTGAACTCTGAACTCTGTGTCTTTGCATACACAGCTCAAGTTGTGAACAAGCAATATCCTACAAATATTTTGAAGTTCTCAAACTATGAGAGTTTTATGAAGTGCTGACAAAAACATCTGAAAAGACCACTTTCACTCACCTGATGAGAACTTTGTGAATTTGTATGAACATTTGAACGAGTGAATAAAAAATAGAAATCATCCCAAAAAGTCCCAAAAATATGACTTGAATAGAAGTTAGTTAGTTATTAACAATTAATTGATAAACTTTTAGAATACTTTGAGCACTGATGCAGTCAGCATAGGCCTCTTACATTGTTTGCAGGTAGGCCTACATTTCATTCCGTTTTCGATGGCAAACGCGAAACAGCGCCAAAACAACCACCAGTGGACAAAAAGAGAATTACATGTGTACTGTTAAGACTCGATATAGAGAATGAATGGGGGAAATTACAGAGGTTATAGTTTGACGATGTCGTACTCCCATGCGGGCCAGATGCTATATACCATGGACATGTTTTGGGGGCCACCCAAAATGAGTTGGCGGGCCATAACCGGCCCGTGGGCCGTAGTTTGGGGACCACTGCCCTAAGGACACAGAAAGCAAGGGTGTGAGACTGACCAATGGTATATTTATGGGGGATATTATCAGCTTGAGGGGCCCTCAGCTCTAAACTGTCACATTACAACAACATACAATCAGAAAGTCTCACCTGTCTCCGTTTCATTGGCACATCTCTCCCTGTCTGTGTGTGTGTGTGTGTGTGTGTGCGTGCGTGCGTGTGTGTGTGTGTGCGTGTGCGCATGTACGCACGTGTGTGCGTGTGTTTCAGACTCCCTGTCACCTACGGCTCTGGTGACGGAGGTGCTGCACACGCTGTGTGAGCGCGTGGACTGTGCGGTGGACTGCCTTTACCAGCCTGTCGTGCTGGAGCTACTCCTGGCCCCCGTCATCACACTGCTGAAGGGGAGACCGGTAGGACACACACACACACACACACATTACATCGTATACTGTATTAACGTTAACATAACGTAAGTATGGATTGAGCCTGGATTGGATCGCTAAGGAACTCTGGTAACTAACAACCTACCATGAGAGGCCTAATGAGCAGTGGACCTTACCCTACATCACATCAATATGACACGCTCATGACTCATGAGTCGAACGAGAGGACACTGGCCACTCCCTTCCCAGGCAATTCGGTATAATTTGGAATGTTGTCAAGTTATGGATATATTCTGTTGCTAATACAGTTTCAGGAGGCGTAAAACAATAAAGCATATGCAGGGCACGAACGCATTTTACAACGGGCGTTTACAGTTTTTGTGCAACCTGTGTGTAGTCAGTAGCTGAGGTCAGGGTGGAGTCCATGTTGGTCATTTTTCATATTGAACTGATGGAGTGTTAAAAAGTCTATTGTCATAGGTGAATGAACACTGACATGTTGTCATATTTGTTTTGATGTTTATTCACACCTGATTGTCTTGCACTGATAAATATTTTTTTCTGACTGTCACTCAATGAGTCATAGCAGCAGACTTCTCCAAACGTCTCTTGTTCCCAAACAAAAAACAGAGAACACAGAAATGTGCTGAAATGAAGCAATTTCATGGCAGCATAAAATGAACTAGATGTACCGCATAGCGGTACAAAATATGACCGCCGCTCAGTCCTGTACATCCTTTCCGCGGAAATACTAATCACACTAATCAATGTGTCTCCATCTTTTACTCCATCCCCCACTCTTGAAACTTTTGTGTATGCTTGTTTGGCATGCCTGTGTGTGTGTGTGTGTGTGCGGCTGCACAGAAAGTAGCCTACTGGCGCTGAAAAGGTGAATAGATTGTAGAATAGCCAAAGAAGTTGTAGCATTGTTATAAAACCTTTAAAATCTCTAAACAATCACAAGTAGGGCAGTTCATCACAGTTCATCCATTGCAAATGGATTGATGAAAGGTCACTTACACCTGTAGGCTACATTGTATTTGGGAAAAAAAACAAAAAACTTTGACAATCATTATATGACCGCTTCGCTAGCGGCGGTCATAATAAGTGTATCAATACATGTCAGTAGGATTGATTGATTGATTGATTGATTGATTGATTGGTTACCATAGTCACTCTCAGAGGTGTGGTCGAGTCACACCCCTCTTGTTCTGTCATAAACACAAACAAATACCAAAACATGCAAAAATAGTCCCACAGCAATCCATGCACACTTATTTCACCCCTCTCAACATATCCCCTCACAACTTTTCAATGTACATCACATATCAGGTGGTACAGGAGAGAAATGTACATCACATATCAGGTGGTATAGGTGCATCTAAAAAAAGTGCAATATCATGGAAAAGTAATTAATTTATTTTTCCCTTATTTATTTCAAATAGTGAAACTTTCATTATAATCTAGCTTCATTACACATAAAGTGATATATTTTTAAGTATAAGTTTTAACATACCGGTATAAGTTTTTTTTTTAATCATGATTATTCTAATCTTGATGATTATGATTTACAGTTCATGAAAATCAAAAATCCAGTATTGCAATAAAGAATTTATAATACAGAAATGTTGACCTGACAGGAGCTCTAATCAGCTAATTCAAAACACCGGCAATAGTATCCTGAGCCTTTAATCTCTCGGTCTGTGCAGGGCAATAGACTTTTACACTATATTCTAATTTTCTGAGATGCACCTGTGCTTATCACCTGTGGCCCTGTCCCATGACCTTTAACCTCTGACCTTGCCCGCAGGTCAAGCTGAAGTCACCGGAGAGCACGCTGATCCACGTGGCCGACACGCTGGCGCGCATGGCCACCACAGAGAGGGGGCTGTCCCTCTTCCTCTATGACAGGAACCTGCTCTCGGCTGACGGGGACAGGTAAGTGCAGCTCGCTCAGCGTCGGGAGTGTTATGGGTCTGCATTAGCTCCTGTGTGTGCCCGAAATATGATGGTGGTGATGATGATGATGATGATAATTAGACTAACTGTGATTGAGTTGATTGGTGATTGGAATAAGTGATGTGTAAACAGGAGCTGTAATTTCAACAGATGACGTTTCGGAAACATGTTAGACCCTACCTCACGTCAGTATGTATTTTGCTGTATAACTGTAACTGTATATGGTCCTTTCCATTAATTGTTGCGGCTCATGCTCTGGGAACGGAATGCTTCAGCTACGTGCCGTGTGTAGGCTGCCTGTAACTCTGAGCTGCTCTCACTCCCTCCCTCCCTCCCTCCCTCCCTCTCTCCCTCCCTTCCTCCCCCAGCATCTCTGCGGCCCATGTGGTAGTGCAGTTCACACAGCGTCTGCTGGCCAGGGACCTGCCTGTGCTGGCCGGGCTGGAGCCCCACATTGCTGTTTGCGGGGCCTTCATCTTCGTGTGCCGCCAGATGTACAACACCTGCGAGGGCCTGCAGGCGCTGAGGCCCTACGGCCTGCACCTGAGCATCGCCGCCGCCTGGAGGAAGGTGACCGCTCCACCGGCTCCTTTTCTCTCTCAGCTGTGTTGAATCATATTCCTTTTAGTGTATGGCAGAGGAGGTTCGTTTAAGATTGCGTTTTGTCAGGTCAGAAGGCACGTATAAAAAGTAACAATGAAAAAACGTTATACCTATATAAATATATAAAACGTTTTAAATAAATAAAACAAAAAGTATTAAGTTTTTTCATTGTTTCTTTTTATTAACCTGACTCCGCCAGATGGATGCTTTGCATTTGGTCTGCATGTCCATCTGGGAACTTTCCGTTGGAGAACTTTTGGGAAGGGGGGAAAATACTGGTTAGCTGATTGGATAAACCATCTGTCTATCACCACCTATGTTGGTAATTAAACCAAATCAACCAATCAGATGAACGAAGTGTTGTTAATGCCTTCGTTTAACATACAATTAAGTTAGGTAACGTAACTAACGTTAACGTTTTTAAACTTACCATTTGTATGTGACATGAACCTCATCAACGACAATCCCCATCAAGTTTTCACGGTACACTTCTGAAGAGAGCATATTCCTCCATTTCTCGTTAAGTAACCAAGATTCAGGGCTACCGAAAACCGACTGGAATCGGCTGTGGAGGATGTCTGGGTCGTTCATTCCTCCCAGCTGCATGGCTGAGACTCATAGCTTCACAGCTTCCCCAGGAAAACGTTCTAATTCGGATAAAACTTGCGCGATAGCTACGCTCATCTCATCTGTGGATGCCGCCATGTTGTTCGTTGCATCACACCTAAACCCGCCTCAAAACCAACGCTGATTGGCCGTTCGTTTGGCGAACTGCTCCAAATTTTCTCTATCGGAAAGATGCCAGACTGATCTGGGAGTGGAAAACTGAAGCTCGCGAGTATGAGTTTTTTTGTGGTATGATAATTGTCTCTGAAAATGTCACAGTTTCATAGTATGTGTCTATAGTGTGTGTTAGTAAGTCAGAGCTTGCCAACTTTTCTGTTGCATTTTTCCAGTACCAGTAGTAAGATAATGCACACGGTATGATAACCATGGACCTTTATACCATGATATACCACAATACCAGTATGTCGCTGGACCCCTAAAAAGAATCAAGGAGAGATATTTCCAATGGTTCTTACCGCCCATTCATTTAGTTCATATTTGAATTTTTTAGTTAAGAAGAGTCTAATTTTCTTTTGAACCATAGACCACTCTGTCCACTGTCCATTGACAAAGGGCCGCTGACAGACACAGATGTTTTGTTTGACAGCTGGGACACACATTCATTCTGTTTTTCCATGATACCCTGTAACATTTTGTGCTCACGTGGAGACATCCTCTTTTGGTGGCCATATGCAAATTGACTGGTTGTGAAATATTTTTATCATAAAGAGGAACTTCCCAATGCAGTGTGACATTCCCTTGGTAATAAAATACCAGTCAAAATACACTATAGGCATTCCTTCTAATTGTTATCTTGAAAATGGCTCAATAAAAGATGATTCCACAGAGTTACTTTGGAAGGGAATATGCTCACAAGAATGTTATCTTTTTTTTACAAGCTCATTTCACTCGACAGTGGTGTCAGCCATTAACAGAATGCATCTCTAGGAAAGCAAACGACAATCTCAGCATTTCAATCCCATCCTTGGTTACATAAGGAGGTTCATCAACAGAGACTTGGGTTGTCTCACGCCCAAGGGTAGGGCTGTGGATAAGATGTTTTATCATCAGCTATTACATAATTGCATAATTCAGACACTCTTAAAGCACATATCTGTGGGAAGATACTGTGAGACTCTGTCTTGGCTTGAGGTTTGGAGATTAGGGTCCCCACTCCCCCAGTGACTGTACATGTCTCACCTCTGACCCCTGAGTCTGTAGGCACCTCAAATGATTGACAGTGTAAAACATTAAGCTGAGAAGGGAATGTGTTTGTGTGTGTGTGTCAGGAATACTTTGACAATGAGTCGTAGGGGAGAGGTCGGTGCTGGAGGAAGTGAATCAGGGTGAAACGGCACTTTTTTTGTCTGCTGTCATGGCGACATCTGTGGTTCTAGAGTGTTGTATCGAGTGTTGTCATGAGTTGTCCTAGTCTAAAATAGCACACGACAGCGGACGTTAGGGGACTTTGATATCTTGTCACCGGTTCTTCTTCTTAGCTCTCTTAAGCCATCTGCTGACGACTAATGGTCATTATTAGTAGCCAGAAAGAATCAGAATCGGTCACACCATTGGCCTTGCACTGGGTCAGAAACATTCATTGGTAAACTCGCACTGGTCCTCACACACAAAGGCTTCTCACTGGTCCTCACACACAAAGGCTTCTCACTGGTCCTCACACACAAAGTCTTCTCACTGGTCCTCTGAAGCCTTCTCAGCTCATTGATCAGATCTCACAGTCCTCTGAGAACAGTGAGTCCCTCACCCTCCAAGACACAAAGCAAAACAAACAGAAACAAAAACAACATTTTAAAGTCTAATCTGTGATCTCAAGGTTTTATCTGAGCCGACAGCAATTTTAAAGTCTAATCTGTGATCTCAAGGTTTTATCTGAGCCGACAGCAGTGGCCGTTGGGAATAGATGGGAGGACGCTTGACTTCAACACAGAAAGTTTCAGCATTTTTGGTGTGTCTTTCTGTGTGTGTGTGTGTGTGTGTGTGTGTGTGTGTGTGTGTGTGTGTGTGTGTGTGTGTGTGTGTGTGTGTGTGTGTGTGTTGTAGACGAGCGCACAGTCAGAGCGAGTCCCCACTCCTGTGCCTGGATCCCCCAGCACAGCCTCCACTCAGGAGACCCTAAACACGTGAGTCATCCCTGTCTCTCCTCTGGTTCCTTCTCTTCCTCTCCTCCCCCTTTCCTCTCTCTCTCTCCATCTTTCTCTCTCTGTCTCTCACATACTCTATTCCCCCAGCTCCTTCTCTTTCTCTCTCTCCCTCTTTCTCTCACTTTTCCACCTCTCCAACACCAAACCCACCTCATCCCTTGTTCTTCTCCATCACTGTGTAGATCTTGCTTCTCTCTTATCGCTGTCTTATCTTCTCTGCAAGTTTGAGCAAGATTGTTGTCACAGGAAGCATGTCAGGTTGCACATGACCTCTGTCCTATTAGTGCATGTACAACTGTTGTTTCGAATGGGAAGGAAACAACTATCACATGTACTGGAGTGTGGCTAATGCTGAGAATGCTGTTGATATGATGGAGGATGGATAGATTGATTTGTTGTTGTTGATGTTTATATTGTTGTTGATGTTGATGTTTATGTTGTTGTTGTTGTTGTTGTTGTTTGTCTGCAGGCTGGCGTGGGAGGAGACACTGCTGGACAACTTGCTGAACTTTGCGGCCACCCCGCAGGGTCTGCTGCTGCTCCAGCAGACGGGGGCCATCAACGAGTGCGTCACCTACATGTTCTCACGCTTCACCAAGAAGCTTCAGGTGCGCCCCCCAACACCCTTACACCTGCCACCCCCTCCCCCTCCCCCAACCTACCGCAGACCCTCAGCTGCACTCGATCGAAGCACTGCTCCCCCTGGACAGTCCCTCCAGGATTTTGTGATGTTGCGATCATAACAATTAACACAAATTCGAACCAATCCCCGTGAGGGAGTTGTGGCCGACCTTGCAATTTTGTCCAAAAACCACCGGTTTTCCAGCAAACTTGACCAATCATTGTAGTTTCCCTGTGATATTTCACCTACCACAACAGTCCCTCACAAACAATATTGAGCCAGATGCTGCACTCACTTCTGCAGACACCAGAGACCGCCCTGTAACTTGTTCGCTCCAGTTCGCTGCAGTTTTGCTGTCAAAAAATAGAGGGCTAACGTTAAGTTGATCTGCTTACTTGCATCTCTCAACCTGGTGTTGCTAACCTATCTAGTCTATGAAAATAAGTTAATTTAGGCCTACTTTGGGTTTACTGACATTTGAGTAGGCTATTGCCAAACGTTTACATCTGGAGATGTCCTTGTTAGTCCTTGGCAGTTTTTGTAGTGCTTGCCAAAATCATAGAAATTAATATCATTGCAAGACACGTATCTCTTCTATTACTTAAGCATAACATTTATTTTAACTAATGACAGAAATACCGAATTGCATCCACATATTCTAATGCACTATGCACAAAGTTATTTCCAAAGATATTTCGTAGCCAAAAACAAAATATGAATTCCAAAATATATAAAGGTATTGGAACATATGACATGATGCCATCTTTTTTTTTTTTTTGGGTTGTAGAGCCGAAATCAACCCTGAACATCTCTGGCATCACAAGAATTATTATTTTATTTTTTATTCTTTAAAAAATTTGTTGGACAGTTCTACAAAAGGTTGCTGCTTTGTGAATTACACCAGCCAAAGCATTTTTTCATTTAACTACAAATAAAGCATTCTTTGATTTTTTTGTAATTGTTTTCCTTACCTCTTATTATTTTTTAATAAGAAAACCCAGATGAAAAGTGTGATTTTGGTCTTCATATCCTTAGTTGCCATCAATTAAAAAGGAATGCATCTATTTTTTGCAATTTTCACTTCCTCCTGCTTTCACTTCCATCGCAATTTTTTAGAAATGTTGCCGCAACAATCTCAAAAAAGGCCTGCGAAATCCTGGGTCAGATAACTTCCCCCAAACCCAGCTGACCTGACCAAGGAGGGGGAATAGAAAGTGTCCATTCATTCATTTTGTGTTGGATGAGGTATATCGGTCCCATCATTCTGACAGACCAGAGTTCCCCAGTCCATCCCCTCAGTGAACATGTCATTACTCTAACATCTAGAGTCAGACCCCCCACACACACACCCCCCCACCCCACTGTTGCCTGGAAAGCACCTCTCTGATGCACAGCATGTTTCATCTGTGTTTGTAGGAAGCGGCCCTCTCGCTGTCTCCTCCACGATAAGTGAGCTCTCCCGATGACAGGAGCGGTGTCATGCTCGCCACTCTCTCCTCCCACGCGGCTAATCGCTGCTTTTAATCTCTGACAGCGACCGGGCCCTCAGCCACAGCAGCGCCTCTCCCTGGGGGGAGGTGTGTGTGTGTGTGTGTGTGCGTGTGTGTGTGTGTGTGTGCGTGCGCGTGCGTGCGTGCGTGTGTGCGTGCGCGTGTGTGTGTGTGTGTGTGTGTGCTCATCATGAACCTAATTCACCTTCTCCTCTTTTGTTCTCCTCATTGTTCCTGAAACCCTAATGGAGTTATTGTGTTCCCATCAGCTGCCCCCCCAGCAGCATGTTCACACGGGGAGGAAGGGGTTTTGGTTTTGTAGCTACATTGTTCCACGGGCCTTTGTCCACAGGCCTTGCTGACAGTTCTGCTTTCACTATGAACAAACTACACACACGCACATACACACATACACACATACACACACACACACACACACGTACACACACACGTACAAACACACACACACACACAAGCACACACACATGCACACACACATACAGACTTTAAGGGTTGAGGACACCGGTGCCGACATGAAATTTGACTACTTGGATGACATTCTCAATACAATCCTACACATCAGTGGAGGTGGCGGCAGAGTTCGACGCTGGTGTGCGGGGTCGTATTGGGAATTATAAAACGGATAGTTTCGGTCCTTGATTATGATTGGTTGAATCACGTTCGATGCTGCTGTATATTTTCCCGATATAGCATGGCTGAGACCACATTTCGTTCTATATTAATGTGCTTAGAATGCACAACAGTTAAAATTCAAAGTTGCTGAGCAACAATTCTGATAAGAATCTACTAGCGGTGGAACTATTCAATGGGGACTCCGCGGAAGAATGGACATTTGTAGATGGAATAGCTTTTAACTTTCATGATTATTTTTGTATTTTGTATCAATTTTTAATGTCCTATATGTGTTAGCTGTTTTATAAAAGCAATAACCCCCGAGAGGCCGTTCTATATTGTGAATATAGCACAGCTGAGGGTTGTTTAACGGCACTCAGCTTCGCTTTGCTCGCTTTGTGCCTAACAACACCTCTCAGCTGTGCTATATTGCTATATTGCTTAATAACAGGGTCATGTGGGTGCCGGTGTCCACAGTGTTTTACTTTTACATTTACTGTGTGCAACAGACGAGAAGTTCTTGCTCATTTCTCTCTCCCTCCCTCTCTCTTTTGAAATCCTTGAATTTGACACTCAGTATGGACCTTTTTCACATTAGCCATTTTGACATGAAATATATGGTAGGCCCAGGTGTTACTAATGACATTAATTAAGCTACACATAAACTGAACAGAGACTTCATTAAAGGTAATTAGTAACACCTGAGTGCTTGCCCTGCTATTTCATGTGAAAACAGCTGCTGTGAAAAAGGTCTATTGACATCCCGGTTGTTTTTTATGATCTTGCTGCCTGTAGGTGAGCCGCTGTGAGAAGTTTGGTTATGGCGTCATGGTGACCCAAGTGGCCGCCACTGCCCCAGGTGTGGTCGCTCTCCATAGCTCTGGTAAGAGAGTTATTCAGAAGCATCAAGTAAAACAACACAACTCTCAATAGCATGCAGAAGCAGTACCCATAGATACACCCATGCATACAGTCAAGTGTCATATATCATGTTTATTTTTATACACACAAACACGGACACGGTGGGTTAGAGTGATTTACTGATGTTGTTGACCCTTAGAACGTCGGATCAACTTTTCACTGACTGAAGAGTCATCATGAGGAAACTTCAGGGAGTGAATTACTGTACCTCACACACACACACACACACACACACACACACACACACACATCTCACACACACACACACACACACACATAGTGGACAGGCCAACGAGGGAGTTGATGATGGTATTGCAGACAAGTGATTGAATGTGTTGCTCATGGTGCCCAAGCACCTGCTCTGCAGCCTGTCTTGATTTGTTAAATGACTGTACTTTCCCAAATGAATTTCATCTGCACGTGATGGAGTGGCCTAACTTCAGATGTATTGTAGTGACACAATGTAGAAGCCAGCCAAGTCTGGCTTGATGAAGTGAATTGAGTATGTCGTCCATTTGCCAGCCCTTTTTCTCAGTATCTCTCTCTCCCTCTTCCCCCCCTCTCTCTCTTTCTCCCTCCCTCCTTGTCTCTCTCTCTTTCTCCCTCTCTCTCTCTTTCCGTCTCTCTGTCTCTCCTCCATGGTCTCCATGTTTCATGCCTGCTCACAGCAGAAGTGGTACACAAAATATTGGATAGATATGAATTTTATGCCCTAAGTTCAAAGCCTGTGCGATGAATGAACCGCAGAGTAATCTATCTATCTATTACAACAACAGTGATAGTTTGTTAGTTAGTTTGCTTGCTTGTTTATGTTTTGTGTTGTGTGTCCATAGGCTTTGTCCAGGCCATCGTGGTGGAGCTGTGGTCCACGTTAGAGTGTGGCCGAGAGGATGTCCGTATGGTACAGCCCAAGTCCACGCCCATGGACCCCATTGACAGATGCTGCCTGAAGGTACACCCACAGGACATGCAGATACCTACAGCACATGCAGGGGGCCAAAATTATCTTTAGAGCACATCTGTCAGTCACGCATTGGGCCCTATCCATGAATCTCCCCTAAGGAGACCATATCAAGGAAAATATGAACACTTTTTTATGAGGGAAAAAAACATTAACATTTACTTGCTTAGCAGACATTTTATATCTAAAGCAATGTACAGTCCAGCCCAGACATCATGTGACACATATGTATGTATGTATGTATGTATATCTATAACTTACATTGCGGTTGTGATTAAGTAGAATGTGTGTGGACAGCAGTATCGTGCTGCTGCGTCTCTTCCCTGCATGGCTGAGTTGCTGAGTTGCTGCGCAGTGTGCCTGGTGGGGCTTGAGTGTCAGGTGTGAGC